>NC_056714.1:24344375-24549375 GCF_018831695.1 Puntigrus tetrazona | reverse complement strand
CTATCTATCTATCTATCTATCTATCTATCTATTTTCCATGATTCTATCTATCTATCTATCTATCTATCTATCTATCTATCTATCTATCTATCTATCTATCTATCTATCTATCTATCTATCTATCTATCTATCTATCTATCTATCTATCTATCTTCCATGATTCTATCTATCTATCTATCTATCTTCCATGATTCTATCTATCTATCTATCTATCTATATTTCCATGATATCTATCTATCTATCTATCCATTTTCCATGATCTATCTATCTATCTATCTATCTATTATCCATGATTCTATCTATCTATCTATCTATCTATCTATCTATCTATCTATCTTTTCCATGATTCTATCTATCTATCTATCTATCTATCTATCTATCTATTTTCCATGATTCTATCTATCTATCTATCTATCTATCTATCTATCTATCTATCTATCTATCTATCTATCTATCTATCTTTTCCATGATTCTATCTATCTATCTATCTTTCCATGATCTATCTATCTATCTATCTATCTATCTATCTATTTTCCATGATTCTATCTATCTATCTATATTTCCATATCTTCTATCTATCTATCTATTCTATCTATTTTCCATGATTCTATCTATCCATATTCTTCCATGATCTTCTATCTATCTATCTATCTATCTATTTTCCATGATTCTATCTATCTATCTATCTATTTTCCATGATTCTATCTATCTATCTATTTTCCATGATTCTATCTATCTATCTATCTATCTATCTATCTATCTATCTATCTATCCATTTTCCATGATTCTATCTATCTATCTATCTATCTATCTATCTATCTATCTATCTATCTATCTATCTATCTATCTATCTATCTATCTATCTATCTATCTATCTATCTATCTATCTATTTTCCATGATTCTATCTATCTATCTATTTTCCATGATTCTATCTATCTATCTATTTTCCATGATATCTATCTATCTATCTATCTATCTATCCATGATCTATCTATCTATCTATCTATCTATCTATCTATCTATCTATCATATCTATCTATCTATCTATCTATCTATCTATCTATCTATCTATCTATCTATCTATCTATCTATCTATCTATCTATCTATCTATCTATCTATCTATCTATCACTCCATGATTCTATTTATCTATCGCGCCATGATTCTATCTAGTTGTATCTATTGTTCCATGATTCTATCTATCATTCTATTGTTCTGTTTTATCTATCATTCTATTGCTATCTATCAATCAGTACTTAATTTTTTGGCATAGTTTAGAATCATGAAACTATGCCAAAAAATTGATGCAAATTAAGTAAATCAAATTCATTGAATGTTGTTTTTCCAGCTAATAGAGACACCCCCCCCCTCCATTTTAACAACGTAATTAAATTAATTTATGTTTTTACTCTTTTAAAATTATTTTTAAATGAACTATTACATTTTAGCTACATTGTTATTGTATATCTTTTTTTTTTTTTTTTTGGATCTCATAATCTAGTTTTGCAGAAAGTGTGTGCTTGGGTGTGAAAGAAAACAAGGGCAGGGAGAAGAAGAGGGAGAGGGAGAATAAGGAGCCTTGGCATTTTTATTGCGCTTGTACATTTGAGGATCCAACTAATTAAGCAAATAAATCTTGGGGTCGGTTTACACTGCCGGCAATTTGAGCTTCTCTGCCTCCATTGATCGCCAAGCTTCGCCTGGCTGAGCATCACTGACCTGGAGAGAGTTAAATTGAGATATTGCACATGTAAGAATCTCTCAGAGGGCTGTGCTCGACATAGAGCCATGCCATCGGTTTCAACGCCCAAAGGGTCACGCTAGAGCCCTAAACAAGATTTAAAAACTTTGAACATCAAGCACTTTGATGTCCTTCCACCTTACAAGGTTGTTGTGTGATCATGAAACAGTGGCTAGCAAGGAAAACTGTCTTCAGATTAACCCTAGTCAGGTCTCAGCGGATTTGCTTTG
The DNA here is from genome assembly GCF_018831695.1 of Puntigrus tetrazona. Lineage (NCBI taxonomy): Eukaryota > Metazoa > Chordata > Actinopteri > Cypriniformes > Cyprinidae > Puntigrus > Puntigrus tetrazona. Next base: position 24,547,404 of record NC_056714.1, on the reverse strand, counting down.
TTCCAACAGTATAAAGTAAACAGACTTTTACTTTGCAAAACATAGAACACAGTATTAATAATTTAAGGCAAGGTTTGTAAAGTGAGACTTATATTTTATCGTTATAATGAGAGATTCATTGCTGGTTATTTTTCCTTGCCCGCTGTTTAGTTTGTGTTGCAAATCTCGTTTAAGCTACTGTAGGTGTTTTTAAAATTCCCTTTGAACATCCCGATCAATTCCAGGGCTCAATACATCAGACAATGATACATTTACAGCGCATCCCAGCGGCCAGTGTGAATAATTAAGGAGAATCAAGCCTGCAGTGATGGCTTTGTCCTGTCCAATTAATCTTTCGCTGATCATTTCAGTGCTTTTTCTTTTGGGACTGGAGAATGCTGGCCACTTCTACTTTGTATTGACCAATAGAGAACTCCTGTGACTGATAAACTGCTAAAAAAACCCTCTCAAATTGGGTAGCAGAAGCTTTGCTGATAGCTGATTGATTAGTCTCCTATGAAGACCCTTTGTGGTTACTGGTTTCTAAATCCTTCACATCACCTTAAATGAAAGATAAAAACTGTTTTGGCACATTTTTTTGTGAAACTTAACATTCGCAAACTAGCTAGCATTTTTCAAAACACTTCAAACAAGCAGCAAATGACAAGTCCTTGGTTCACAAGTGAGATGTTTCACAAGTCAAAATGCCACGTTGTCAATACAGCAGGATACTCTGTTGTAAACTATGGCTATGTTTTTCATGACAGTGATTGAAAATGCACAGGTCTGCAATTTTTCGGTTTGGCATATATCAGTTTCAACCGTTCTTGGCCTCACGCCCCCCGTCCTTTCACCATTCATTCTTACTCCTTGTCTTCTTCCCAGCTTTTGTTCTGTTTGTGTACAGTATGCTTGCCAAATAAAACTTCATGAAATGCACGTTTCTGAATCATCAAGATTCACCTCATTCAACCAATCAGTTCAGGACTCATTTACCAAAAAAGAAGGGTTACACTTTATTTTAATAATCCACAGATATTCTACTAGTTAACTTTGTAGCTAACTTTTTAAAACTAAATTTGTAATTTTTATTGTGTGTGTGATTTATTATATAATTTTTTGTTTATTATTATTATATTTACTTTTCAAGTAGTTTTGTAATTAACATTCATTTTAACTTTTTATTATTAGTAGCATATATTCAAATCCATTTAAAAGAAAACCTCGAATTCAATCTGATATTCCAATTATACTCTGATCAGCAACACTTAAATGTGTTCTTTATGTACAGATTTAATTAATGTAGCTATTATTACACATTAAAATGTCACAAGTGTCACAAAATCTTTAAAGTTGATGCAGTGAATCTGTCGATCACAAACCTGCTAATATAATCTATAGTTAGAAGTTATAAAATATTAAAAATATTTAATTCTGGCATTTACAGAAGCACCTCACAGCATATAGAACAAATAATGATTTCAGAAGAGTTTAGTTGAACTGTTTATTTAACAGGTTGAATAAAATGTCATTTATAATTTAAGAAGATTAACATTAATTATCACAATTAACAAACATTCAATTATGACTTTTCTTTAATGAACTTCTAATATGCTGCTTATTAATAGTTAGTAGGGTAGTTCTTAAGTTTAAGGTATCGGGTAGAGTTAGTAATGAAGTATCTATACTTTAAGTCATGCTTTAAGTATTAATAAACAGTCAATATCTTTTTAATATGCATGCTAATAAGCAACAAGTTAATAGTGAGAATCGGTTCCTATACTAATAGGATAACATTAAGGATTAATCCGAAATTAATCCAGTTGATTCACTTTAAAAAAAATTTAAATCATAAAAAATGTCAGCAGAAGACATGCTAACTTGTACACTTATTGCCATAAATGCCTTATATACCCAAAGACCCAGTTCTGAGATACGGAAGGGGGGGGGGAAAGAAAAATCTCAAAGCCTTTTTCTTTCATCATGCATTTTGTAATATCATACTCTTCTCCCAAACATTTTCGCTTACCCGCAGAAGGAAAAAAACTATTATCAGCTATGCTAGATGAAAGACTGTTATCTCTGCAAATGAGATTCAGTGGATAAGGCCCCTGAAAAGATGTAGTGAGCAGGATAATTCTGTGTGGTTAATAAGTGACTTTGATTCAGAGATATTCAGAAAGACCAGTGCTCCTCTCTTCCTTCAGGGAGAAAAAGCAATCGGCTCACCCAGTTTGAGCTCACCTCTTTCTGACACTGCTGTTTTGAATAACAATTACATCTACCGGATTCTCAGGGAGACGTTTCTCTCTTTCTCTGTGACTGTTCATTTCGCACACTTTGATGGTAGATTTATTTCAATTTCTGGTATGAGAGCAGCCGTGTCTGTAGGTGTCTGTTGGATGTTTCAACATTTGGATACGGTTCTTAACCTGCTTCCAAATGCTAAATGTCCGTGTTAGAAAAGTATATAAAGCAGAAATATAGTAAATATTCTTTACTTTTAGATTAGCCGTCTGCTGTTAAATGTCCCCTGCTCCTGCATTCCTCAATCTGTCAGGTTCTCTGTGGGGATGAAGCTGGTGTTTTTCATTAACCCGTGCCCTGCCTGCCTGTGTGCTGTTCAGGGACAAAAGGACCTCTGGGCTTGCTGTCTGTCCCGAGTCATGGAGAGCTCAATCACGCGCCCTGCAGGACCCCACACACTGCGTCTGATGGATGCTATGGCCTCGAGGGAGATTTAAAGGGTCTTCATATACTCTGACTCAGCAGGGGGCATCGAGGCAACTATCGTAATCCCGTATGTACTTTACCTTTTAAATGCAGCTGTAAAGAGCAGACAACCTTTAAAATGAAAACATTTTCATTCTAGGAAAATCAGTTGGCTTCATCAGCATACTTGTAATGCGTCATTTATGTTATTTAGTATTATTTAAAATATTATAAATATATAAAAATGCAAATAAATGTATATGTCAGATAGATACAGACATATAGAGAGATAGAGATAGAGATATATATATAGATATATAGAGAGATATATATGTATGCATATATATATATATATATATATATATATATATATATATATATATGTGTGTGTGTGTACATATAGACATATTTTATTATTTATTTTTGTGTTATTACAGTTTGTTTTGCTTTGACTTTTGTAACTTAATTTTTACTTTTATGTTTTATTAATTTATATATTATTGTTTACATATTATTTATATAGCTATATTAAGTATTTATGCTTTATTGTTTATACTTTTAGGTATGTTTTTATGAATACTATGTGTATACTTTTTATAGCACACAGCAAAGTCTGACATTTATGAGACATACCTTACGGTAACAGAAAAAAATAATTACTGTCCAGTCCACTGTTGGGCCTGGAGCATATTCTCTGGCATTGACAGCATGCACACAGATCACATCTACATTTTGCATCATGAATGCAAAGTCAGTTTCAGACAGCAGGCGGAAAAAGCTTAGAAGAGAAAGTCGCTTCGAATGTCTGTACATATCAATCAATTTCACCCTTCAAACCAGACACCATGAAGTATTCCCGCATTTGACAAGATGTTTGTTTTTTTATGCCTCCAGCACAAATCTGTTTTCAGTGTTTTTCACACTCATGCATTTTTAAGTGCCTTGCGGGTCTCCAGCTTTACCCCAGCGATCACAACATGTTAAAAATCTAAGTAGTCGACTTATATTCACACTACATGAGTCTCTTTCCCCTGAGCTCTTTTTATTAATTAAAGCAGAATGCTGTTTAATTGTAATGTCTGCCACAAAATCATTGTTTAATTGTTCATTGTGTTTAGATAAAAAAAAAAAAAAAAAAAAAATGCTGACGCTGAAAATCACATCCTTTTTTTTTTTTTTTTTGCCACAGTTAAAAAAAAAAAAAAAGTGTAGGAGCTTAAAGCTGGTAAGTTAATGTATGCAACTTGCTTTCAAAACCCACTCTTTCCCTGACTTCTGCAAAAAAGGTATGCATGCAAAATGAATTAGATGACAGTAACACGGAGTCATTGAATTGGAAGGACACCTATATTACTTGGTGGGTTTGCATTTAATTACCAAAAGACAAAGTCATTCATTTTAAATTGATTATTTTTCCCCCCACATTTGGAAAATAAATATAATTGATTAGTCGTAAAAACAAGGACTAATCAGATAGATGGAGCACTTGACATTGAATTTGCTGAAATTGCTCTAGGGAAGGATACTTAAACTTCATTGGAATGCGAAGAAATTGGGTAGATGTCCACTGTTCTTCAGAATGTTGGCTTAAATGTAACATGACAGCTCTCATAAATACTTTTTGACAGCTTTTGGCCTCATTTCTGTGTCTATCTCCATCACTTTGTCCAAAAACATGTCAATGTGAATTGCCATTTACAAGCAATTTTACTTCCGTAATGTAGTGAAACAGGGCATTTACTGACAAAACATGTAGAGCGGGAATTGATTGGATTATCAGACATTTTTACACACAAGAATGGAGTTAGAACTATAACGAGCGTTTAAAAAAAATAGTTAAATGGTTCTTTTTTTTTAACTTTTTTTCTTTGGAATAATGTGGATAAAACGTGCAATGAAAAATGAACAGGGTCAGTTCTGATGTCACGCAGACTTTAAATTTTGAGGTCATCTTCTATTTTGTTTTCAGTAGTGTAAAAGATGTATATTAAATTCACAACAAAACTTCGAGAACTCACCGGAGGCTCTTCGCTCTGTTTGGACTGGGGGTCTGTGCTGTCTTGAGACCAGGTGCTTCAGGATGATTTGACATGGCCTCAGGTGTTTTGGTTCACATCTGTAGAATCAGAGATTGGAGAAAATGACTTTCCAATAAAAAGAATTTTACAGATAAACTGAGTGAGACAGATGATAGGGTCCAGGTAAGGAATAATAATGGACAGCTAGCCACAACAGAGTCAGAAATGTGTGATTTTGGTTGTATGCAGAGTAAAATTTAATTAAACGTCAGGCACAGACATAGACCGCATAAATCATTAATTGATTAATCATGCAGATGCTTATTCATGTACTTCTAAAAAACCGAATGATGCATTAATGCAGGTTTTGTTTTTATCATGCAAGGCAAATTTTTAAGTGACATAATGCCTTCATGGCTAGTACATTTCTCTCTAGAATTCCTTGATAGTCTTGAGATTTATATATATATATATATATATATTCTATGGCATATTCCATATATATATATATATATATATATATATATATATATATATATATATATATATATATATATATATATAAAACCTAACCTAATATAAAGTAGAATTCTTTGACAGGTATTTTAAAGGTCTCTCTTATGTACTATTATACAAACTTAACTTTTCTTATTAAACACTGAATAAAAATATTTTAATTGAATTTAAAATATGGATAAATAATGTAATATATATAATGCTAAACACTTGCGCTTTTGACATTTTAACTTGTGCTTCAGAACAGCCTTTGCAAAAGACACTTATTTTATATCACATATTTCTGGAATAATTAAAAACGAAAGATAAAAAAGTGATAATGACAATCCAAGCACTTCCCCTAAAAATGCAGTTAGTAATGAAATGTAATCAGGAACCGTGATAAGAAAGAAAGGGGAAAAAGATAAGACATTGTCCTACTTTTGCTGCTGTCTCTCTGTGGCTTTAGCATTAAGCTTTGAGCATGTCCGCTGAGTGACAGAAAGCAAATTGCTCTGAGATGAAAGAAAAGCAATGCAGAATTTTACTCAAGGGACAAAGGGTCACAACCTTTTTTTTCCAGCTGTTTCATAGTATTGTTTGATAACTACAGATTTACCCTAGCATGATTAAACTCATTATTTTTAATTGTAAAGGTAGAACAGCGCAATTTATTGAAGAGTTTGATAAATGATACCCTATTGATGTACAGTAGGTATTATTATAACTTCGAAATGAGCTCCATTGTTGTAAAATGGAAGTTGCAGTTCTACTTCACTGCTCTGTATTCACTGTGTTGGTACATACATTCCATCTGTTCTAACAAGTTTGATTGGTATTATATCACTCCGTTTTAAAAAGGCCAAACCACAGCCGCAATGAAAGCATATGTACACTGACAGCTAAGCTGTAAGCATTAAAATAGTTGAGGACATTGTTCACTCTAGACTGTTTGCTTTATCATGCCAGACTGTCTGAGAATTGTGTGTTCATTTGTAAAAAGCATTCAAACCATGATGACAAGTCTCCCAGGAGAGTTCATGTAAGCCCTCTCTCTACACCTCCTGTGTTAAAAGCTCTTGGCTTTCTACTTTTGATCTGTGGTGATAATATTTCAATCTGCCACAGCAGTTCAACATTTATGTGACTCTTGAGTGCTGTCTTATTGGCTCAGTTAAGTCTTAGCAGTTGAGTCGCAAACTACGACATCGTATATATGCGTCAGGTTCACTTTTGTTAGTTGAGCACTTTTAGTTCGGTGTAACATACTAAAACTCTATCAAACTAAAATGGTGCACTAATGTGTGCACAAAGTGTTTTGAAAGCAAAAGTGACTCATTTTAGATGCTTGTTCGCTCAAATTCACTTCAGTCAAGGGTTTTAGTGCTTGTTTATTGTGCAGTAATTGGGTGATGCCAATTGTAGTTGACAACTTTCATATAACCAAACGTCATGATTGTAGCGCTTGCATATTGCCTTGTCATTCAAGGCACTCAAGGAACGCTGCTGCAGATAATGACAATTCATGGTTAACCAGTGAGATGTTGTTGAACCTGCCATTCATGCTGTCAACAATCTGCCAATTCTTGTTATGTATTGAGAATAAACATGCAATTTTAATGTGTTTATAGAGGATTCTGGCTTCTGACTCCATCCTTAGAACTACCTGCAGTGAACATCACACAGTTATATGCTGGTGTTATTTTAACTCTTTTAATGTTTCGTTTTTTTACCTCATACCTTTCCCTCGGTAGGATGTGTTTTCTTAGCAAAATCTGATTCCAGTTCAGTCAACGGTGACAGTCGTCTAAAGTCTGTGGTTCACAGGAAACGCTGCAACCCTCTTAAATGTGTTCATTTCACCCTTCCACACAAATGTGTGACATATCCTTGTGAGGATTAGGTTAAAATCATCAAAATGTCAAGCTTGTGAAGGTTCCTTGAAATTTAGAATTAAACGGGCTCGAATAAAAAGCATCTGTATTTTATGAGAAGTGAATAAAGTTTACACAAGGCAAAAGGTTAGATATATTTATTTGTGCTGTCAAACAATTAATCGTGAATAATCACATGCAAAATACAAGGTTTTATAGCATACACACACACACACACACACACACACACACACACACACACACACACACACATATATATATATATATATATATATATATATATATATATATATATATGCTGATTTTAAAGACTGCATAAACATAGAATAAAGCAAAGATGCAGTGGCCCTATGTTGTTCGACTAATGTCTTTCAGACAGTTGAGTTGTGACGTGTTCGGCCGTGTTCATACTATTACGGTTTATCAGAGAGTTACAACATCGTGCTTGAAAAGCCCCCCGGCATGCATAATACAGTGTTTCTATTTGTTTTCATGATTCCATGTAAATGGGGAATGGTTTGACAACATTGTCGCCATGCAACATTTCAAAAAGGCAAAGCAAAAACATTTTTGCATTTAGTACATTGTTGCCTTTGTAAAATATATTACGTTAGGTATGTTTATAATGTAACTTATTACTGGGATGGCAGGATTCTCAGCACTCATTAATCCAATAGTCTTCAGTGTCTTATACTGTAGTTTGCTGATTATGTAAGAGGGATTGAATCAGCTGTTTCCAATAATATGAATGATGTATTAGTTTCAGACCCCAGAAATTCCCTTTAGAAAACTGAATGGAAACTCTGCATCCCCCTTCTCCCACCACTGCTGATGAGTTCCCACAATGCATTGCAACGACACCCAGAAGCACCACCTCCCTGTTCATTAACTAGACACAGGGAACTAAACAAAACATCAAAGACAGAGGAAAAGTCACACATCCTTAAACTAATCCTCATTCTACTCTGTTCTCAGCAGTCTTCTCCAGACTCTGAGCACGATGCTCCGTTAGGGAACTCAGCTTCCTCACCTCTCCGCTGTTGCTCTGGGCAGATCCCTTTCTGCTTGCCTCATTACTTCTGCACAGCTTTCTCTGACTTTATTTCAGTCCAAGGGACAATTTACAGCTCACTGGAAGAGAGGACCGAAGGGAACATATGTTAACAATGATGGTGTTCAACATGTATGAGTTACTTTAAATCACCAGTGCAGCAAAGAAATGTCAGATGAGTCAGGTCAAAGATGCATGCGCAAGGTTCAGGAGGTCCATAATTGGTCATATATGTAAAATTGGATATTACATGTGGCTCCATCATGTTTTGCATCAATGCAGCTCTGTTTTACGCAGTAAAATCTCTGGAGAGAGGTGTATAATGCTTCCTCAGAGGGAACCAGCCCCTCGAGCTTTCACGCGCAGTGTGTGGCACGGAACGCATTAATTATCTGATAAATCCAAGGTTTTTGCATTTATTTATGTCTTTATCCGGACATTATTTTTATAGCTAAAATTGTGACAGCTTAATAAAGGGATTTTTCATGCGGGCTAACCCCACCGAGCGCACAGCAGGCCACGCGCTGAAGTTGTGAGGACTATTAATGTAAATCAGCCATTTTAATTTTGTCACACTGGAAAAGTGCGAGAGGCGGGAGGAAAGCCAATATGAAAGCCATAATTCTTCTGGTCACATTATCAAATTCTGCTGAATTTTCTCAGAGCTGCATTGTTGTACTGGATGAAAGCAAGAAAGAAAGAGAGAAAGAAAGTGAATGTAAAAGTGCAGTTAAGAATGGAGAGAAAACCTAAATGTTTTGAACTCATGATTATTTGCAGTTTTTTAATTAGATGCAAATAACATCATGTAGTCGGTTATGACATATTCACAAGTATGAAGGTCAAAAGAGGTTTCTGAGAACTACAAAAACAAGCAATTATGATTTGTTCTGTGATAGCCTGTCGTTTGTTGCCCTTCAAAAAATATCTAAAACAGCATTTATAGGTACTAATTTCCCAAATCCATCTGCAAAGCAGAACATTTAAGGATAGACTATGCATGAAAACCAAGTAATTTACTCACATTCATGTTGTTCCAAACCTGCACCGTTTTCTTTATTCTGTGGAACATAAAAGCCAGATTTTCAAGAATATTAATCATGTATATTATCAGTAATCATTTAGTCCCAACACAAATGGATGATTTAAACTTCTACATGTAAACATTTTTTATATATTAAAATTGCCGAATTTGGTTTTACTTTATTTTGATGGTCACTTTAACACATTATGTTGACTATAAGTAACATTGTCTGTAACCTGTCTGCTAACTCTCAATGGAGTATTGGTAGAGTACTAGTAGGCTAGTAGCATTAGGGTTAGAGTAAGCTGATATGTACTTGCAAAGTTATTTATAGTCGGTAGAATATCTTTTGGGAGCCCATCACAATAAAGAGTTAGCAGATATTAATCAGACACTACTATACTCTAATGAGAATTAGGTGACATTTGTGCAGCGTTAATTACTGTCAACAGAATATTCAAAGTGGACCATTAAAATAAAGTGTTGTCGATTATTATAATTAATAATTAGGGTTAATTGAGGAAGTTAATTGAGAAAGCCACAAAATGTTTTGTATTCTATGATTGCCAACAAATTACATTACACGTATACATTAGTGATTTATAATTATTTATTATAGTTATTTTGGTTTAGGCTTAAATAGTTTCACCCAGAACTACACAGATTGCGAAACGACTGGCCATATTTCACTGGAACAAATTCTCAGCCCTCCAACATCTATCCCATTTTGGGGACAAAGAGTGTTTTGGTACAGCAAGTACATCAGCCAGACTCCACAGGGCTCTGGAAATGCAAGATTTGTCACCCTGTGGGCGGCTCGCACTGTGTGAAAGGTTTGCTGAGGCAGACTCTCAGGAGACGCCGGGTGACGGCAAGCTGTCATTCCATTGGTTGGCAGGTGAAAGGGGAGGCTTATTCCCAGCCAGCCTATGATTGATGTGTTATCTCTCGCTCCATTGGCCACTTGCATTTTTAAATGGAAATGTAGAATTGAAGTTGGGAGCAGTAGAAAGTTTAGGGGTGGGAAAAGAGCAGTACTGGAGAAATGTGAACTGTGCTGGAACAAAATGAATTTCAAAGTTCATTCACATGCAGTCAGGCATCTTAAATGGACACTGAGATAGATTATGATATCTGACCACCGTTATCGTGTTCACAAACTGGCCCTGATTTGGTTGCATAAAAAAGCACCTTTCATCTTCAAAAAATATCAAGACTATGTTGTATTTTTCTGAAAGGAAATATTCCAGAGCATAATAATGACTCCACAGCAGATAGGCACAGTATGTACTAGCATAGAACACGTCTTAGTGTATAGAAGCAGATGAAAATGTAGCCATATTTGGTTGGTGAGACCGAGAATGGATGTAACACCATAAGTTTTACCATTTAGAAAGTTGTAGATATCACTACATATAATATAACCCAACAAAATCAGGGTTAAGCCAAAATTGTTGCAATTATACCCAGTCTTCCGTATTTCTGTTAATTTTCAGAATAAATCACACAACGGAAGCACTAATACAAATCTGCATTTTTTTGTCTTTCTTAATAATAATAATAATGTGTCATGCAAGATGGCACCACCATCCATAAGAACAAATGCTCATTAAGTTCGCTGAAACTACAAAAATCAGTAAGAGTGTCTGAATAAATTTGCAAAGGCTCATTGCTGCAATTGATGTCACGGTGCTGTGAACAGGTTTTCTCATTCACACAGTGTCTCCTCCGTGGCCTTAATTACAACGATGGGTTCACATTCATGTTTACTTCACATCTACACTCTCTAGGAATGAGCTCACTGAAGTTGACAATCTGAAAAAGCCCCAGAGTATGCTTAACTTCTGCCCTTTTCATGTTGAGTCGGTTGTTTTCAGGATGTGGTGACATACTGCGAGGTTTTAAGCTTAACAAACAGTGAAGGCTGGGAGTTTGTTCCACTGCTAGGAACACAGAGAATCCATAATTTGGATGAGTGAGTTTGTTCCCTCAAATGTGAGTACACGGGCGGCGGATCAGAGTGGTCAGGCAAGGCTGTAGGTAAGTAAGTAATGGGGTGTGAATGGAAAGCCCTAAGCAGTCATGCAGTCTGCACTGTTTCCAGTCTTTGAAACCGCCAAAATAACAACTTCCTTAACGCTACCAGAAAATCCTGTGATATGGACCAGCGGATTTGTGGGAGGGAAGACCGAAAAGGGCAGACTAGCAGATGTTATGGTGGAAGAGAAATGTTTTTCATTTGCAAAATTAATAAAGCTTCCTGTTCGGGGAAACCAAAACCCTCAAACCACAGTGATCTTTAAACCTCAAAATAAAAACATTTTAGGAATGCAAAATGTAAAACGAATGTATTGAATGTATATGTTGACAACCGCGTACAAAAATTCTTCTAAACCAAACTGAATAATGGCCCCATACCAAACAACTGTGACCCCTCACCTGCCTGCTTTATTAACTCCATAAACTAGATTGCTTTATGACCTAAACCCAAACAACAAGCTCAAAGAAGCTTATAATAAATGAACATTGCAACCTCAGCTTCTTCATTAATCGAAGATGGTAATAGTAGTAGTAAATATTATTTTATCGTTGAATCAATATTAAAATTATATTATATTATTTGTAATTAGAAAATACATAAGCAGCATTTTTTCATTAATGCCCTCAGACCCCATTGTATTTTAAGAAAACTGCATGTTTTGCATAAGCAGACACGTTGAAATGTTGAACCAACGTGTATTATTTGTGCTTTGACTGTGATGCATTGGTCCTCTTCATAGAAATCTGAAGCCTGTCTCTGGTCCCTGTATAATGAATGCGCTAATTAGAGACAACAGACAGAAACATGGCTCGGACACATCTCTTCTACTTGGTGTGCCACTGAAGCACGACTAGCAGGCTTTGTTTCATTAAACCCATAATGAGAAGCCAACGCTAACAACTGAAACGCTGCCTGTTTGTTTAACATATACATGCTCATAATCACCTCATGGAAATGTTCAGAAACACATATAATTTGCAAATAAAAAAAAAAAAAAAGCACTTTTGTTACAGAGGCGGTAATTATCCACTTCTGTTTATGCGATGTCATATATAGTGTTTATGCTTCTATAAAAGCAGGTTTAATTTCCATTGCCTGATAGTAGTGAATAATCTAATCTTTGCAAATTGTAGATGTGATTTTCTACATTACTCTCCATTAAAAGGATTTTATCGAAATATGTGTTCATGTAGCTGTGCTTTTGCATGTGTTTAATTTGCATATGCAATTTACATGTTTGCATAGGAAAAGATATATCTGCATAATTATATGTATAATGTACACTTAACCGGTCAGTGGGAAAAAAATTATATTTGATAGGATGTCTTGTGGTCTTGTATCAGGGACTCATTATTTGTAATGATGAATGTAGGCCTATATTCATGTCCCAGAAATGACGCGACTTCTCACCAAATAAGTAAACCAATTAGTATAAATGTTGACTCATGCTAATTATATTTTGCTGGAGGAAAGAGACCGTGTTGATAAGTAATTTTCACTGTTTTACCACTTTATACTAGCACCATTTCTGTTTCTACAAAGTCAAATCTCCTCTGAATAGCATCAGGAAAGACTTCAGAGGTTTACCTTCTGAAGGACTCTCTTCCTCCCGCCCTGGCAGGTTTATTCATGAGCGTGTCTCCTGGTTTGTAATTGCTTAAATTGTGCTCTTCCATTAGAGGAACTAATTAGCATTTATCGTTTGTGTGGTAGCCCCGCTCACTATCTCTCCCTCGTTCTCCTCCTCGTTTGTTTTGATTTTCGTGGCCTGACTGTTGCTGTCAACCCAGACATCTGTACGTGGGGGGCTTTGGCTGGGCAATTTTGTAAAGTAATGTTTCATTAATGATGTTACACATCAAATATTAAATGAGTTCTTTTTTTTTGGAATGGTGTGCTCTTTTTTGTTCTCTCTTGCATTATATTGTCTTTGTTAATATATTGCTTGTTTTACTTTTTCATATATATTGTATACAGTATATCTACTTGCACGTCAAGCTTATCAAGGGAATATATATATATATATATATATATATATATATATATATATATATATATATATATATATGGTTGTGTTAGACTTTAACATTCAATGTAACAGATGGCCTTTAAGATTTTTCCCTAAATCTTAAAAAATTCCACCAGTGACAGAATTTTCTGTTAATATATGTATGTATATGTGTGCGTGCATGTATGTATGTATGTATGTGTACAACTGGTATTTATCACGTTATGGGGACCAAATGTCCCCACACGGATAGGAATACCAGTAAATTTTGACCTTGTGGGGACATTTTTTTAGGTCCACATGAGGAAGCAAGCTTATAAAACATACAGAATTGAATTTTTTGAAAATCTAAAAATGTGTGTAGTTTCCTGTAGGTTTAGGTGTAGGGTTGGTGTAGGACATTAGTCTGTACAGAAATGATAGAAATTTATTTTTAGCAAGGATGCTTTAAATTGATCAAAGTGATGATTATTCTAATGCATTCTAATGAACATAAAGTATGTTTATTTGCATTGCTTAACCATGTTGAACTCTAGCAGAGGAAAAACCCAAAATGATCAGTTGAAAATTCAATACTGTAAGTACTTTGAATTTATGAATTTCTACATTTACATGACTTTTGTATCTGCGGTGCAGGAACTCACTGTATGTCTACACTCATTTGTGTTGCCAGATCTTGGTAGATAAAAAGGTAAATAAAACAAGCACATAATAACTTTTGTTTTGTATTAATAGATTTAACATACAAGCAAGATGGTGACAATTCAAAGGGGAAACAGTTGTCAGTTTTTCAACTCCGACTATTTATTTACCATAAAGCCTCCTGAGTCTGAAACTGTATGCTATAAAATGGTTGTCTTTATGAGTGCTGTGTTCCCTTAAGAGTCTGTGAACGCGTGTAGTCGACCTCACTGGACTGCTGCTGATGAAAGCTATGATAGCATCTCACCTTTAAGGGGATGAAATGGTGGCTACAGAAGGCCTCGTATTGCTTTACTTTCAAAAGGTACTTTGAATATCAATGCAGGATCAAACAGATGACCCAATCACGCAAAGCCAACAGAGAAGCAGTGCACAGGGGGAAGTGGGGCTCTCAAGCTCCCGGGCAAACGGAATCTGTCAAACAAACCTGACCTTCAGATAGCTCAAAGGGAAGGAGAACAAAGTTGTAGATATAGCTTTAGTGGGGAATCTGTTTGAGAGATTTAACAGCCACCAGCTATAATAAGAGTGCTCTCCAAGTGCATAGTAATGGGCCCACCTGATTCAAAGGTTTCTTGGCTGATTAATTCAACTTTAAAGATGAGGCACTAGATAACAAATAATTGTCTCCATGTATCTTTTATTATGATTAATCCAAAACTCTTTTTGAAGTATAAATCCGGGATTTTCAAAATGGAGTCCAGGTCCCACTAGAACCACATGCACAGGTGTCTTTGAGTGAAATTATTAATAATAATAAGCATAATGTTAATAATTCTCTGTATTTTAATACTACTTTTAGGACTTTCAAAAGACATTAAATATGTTTTACAAAATAAAACATTAACACTTTAATTAGATTTTTTTTTACTTAAATTTCATATTATATGGAAATCATTAGATTTTCCTAATTTAACATTAATGTATAATTCAGTTTATAATATATATATATATATATATATATATATATATATATATATATATATATATATATATATATATATATATATATATATATATATATATATATTAAAATATAAATGTGTTATCATAACTATTTTTTTATATTTCAGAAGATAATATAATATAATTTCAGTTCATTCTGATTTCCAGAACATATATGCAAACGTATTTGATTCTAATGTGAACACCCCCAGTTTTTAACAGTAAGACTTATTAGTATAATATAATATAATCGTGTCATACTTATGTCAATTAGTTTAGCAAATAACCTTTTGACAATATAACAGCACTGTTCATATTATCACATAGAGTTTAAAATCCAAAATATTTTTTTCCCTTTATATTTTAGTAAGGGTGACTTCAGATCTCATGCTGATTCACTGTGTTTTCTAACTTCATCCATAATGCACGTGACAAAACCTGGCCTCTCATGCCTGTACATATAACATCTTGACACAGGCTTTGAATTTAAATCTGACTGAGCTCCACACGTAGTGCTACTACTGCTCTCCACCACAGGATCCACATGTCAGAGGCTGATCCTCCCAACAGATGCTCTCGTATCCAGGACCTTTGCCAACACCACACGATCTATACAAGCCACCCCTGCAGCCATCTGTGACCAGACTGAGATATTAAGTGGCTGAAAAGAGGAGAGAAAGGGCCAATCTGGTGAGAGGTGAATGAAAAATAAAATATTTATAGGAGAAATTGAATCAGCCTTGGCTCCTCTCTCTTCCTTATTATTCAATAATGCATAATCCACAGTCTATTACTTCCTTGAGGGAGGGTGATGTCAATGCAGGCCATGCCTCAGACTGCCCCCCTGAGCTGCAGTTGCCTGCTACGCTCCAGCGAGCTCTTGTATCTGTGTCTGATAATACCTAATGCAATTATGTGATGGAACAGAGGAGCACTTGTCTGTAAGAGGACACAGGAAACATTCCACAGAGAAGAGCGTGTGTGAGGAGGACAGCTTTAAATTGAAATCTTTATCATATTAAACTGACTCTATAATTGCAAAATTCAATAGCCGCGATGCAAGTTAAATGAAGAGTTTAGAAAATTCGGTCAGCATTTGCTCACCCTCGAGTGCTTTCCTTTTGGGAAATAATGGACCCAAATGGAAACCTGGTTTGTCAATCTCTAAAATGAGAAAATAACATTTGATTAAAAAGCAATAAATATACAATATAAAAATCTCCCATTGACAAATAAGTGTTTTTCTACAACTTCTTGTCTTCGGAGCCTCTTTATCGGTTGGTTTCAGTGTAGACCTGTATTTGTCTCTCTCCTTATTTATAGGACATGTGTGAATCAGTGGGCGGGGCTAAAGAAGCAATGACGTAAAAGCAGGTGTTGATCTTTTTCTGCGGAGGCAGTATTTACCAACACTATTAAAGTGGCTAATTCCAAAATGAGTCAGATATAAGCTGTTTTTAGATTAGCGAGGAAGTTTTGTGTTCTGAAACTTACAGGCTGTTTTTTATAGCACAGTGACATCTTATTTGTCAAACAACAAAGGGAAATTTGATTTCTCAGTTCATGAACCCATTAATGAATCAAAGTTGTTGACTCGCGAATAGCTGCAATCAGATCAGTCCAATACACTAATGATTTTTTACAGTGATTTGTCAGCTGATTCAAGTTTATTAAAATAAATGGGCTCATAAGAATGAATCATTCACAAATCATCGCTATCATGTCTGATATTGCATCTTGAATTTCAGAATTATAAGCAACAATATGTGTAATGCAGTGGGTTTCGATTTATTTTGATGGTCCACTTTCTGACATTCTGCTTTAAGTAAATCCGTAACTACATGACAACCACGTCATCTAATTTCTTATTAATTTGCAACAAATTCTATTGAAATAAAATGACTACTGAAATGTACCAGGTTAGAAATAGGTATGCCCCTGAATTGCGGTGAAGTAAAAATTGTGACAAATTGTTTTTTGCTTAGTTACTGTACTTCAATGTAATTATTGTCCAACATGGCATACTGATATAAATTCAATATGTCAACTTTTACAATACATTTATCATAAGTTTTGTCCCGCAGAGGAACAAGAGAGTTTTTCATTTTCATTCTCTTAAAAGTGGTACAGTGCAATGTAATTTTTCACCTTTATCTTACGTCTAATGAGCAAATGTATAAAGACAAAAAGACGAATTATCGAAATCTCACAAGCGGTGTGAGCATTGCCACGCAGTGACATGCAATCCATTAAAAATATGATCAAATTAGCACTGCTGTGTAGCTAGGCAGGTGGTCGGTGCTGATATTATCCCAGTAGGCCATCAATCTCGCTATGCAAACGTAGGCATTCCCAAAAGAATGACCCGAAACAGAATCTGAGAGCACCTGCCGTGTGAGAATGTTCAACCTGCACACAAAAGCCTGTAGAGGAATAACAAATCAATATAGTAACCTATTAAACTTTTTCTGAGAGCAGGCATTTGGTTGGAGAAAAATGCTCCCTGTCAGGAGTGTTTGCATCTTTGCGGGTTCCATTTGTACTAGCTCCCAAAATAAAGAAATTGCTGCCTCCCATTTGCCTTCAGCTGGGAAGAAAAAAAAAAAAAACAGTCGATATTTGCTCCTGGGGACCTGGGAGATGACGCAGGCATAAATCACCCAGCGTGCACCTGTCCAAAGCGTCAGGCGCAAAGTCATGTGTCATTGCATTTAGGATCGTGCTGTGGCTTCCCTGCGGTGGTGAATCAAAGCACCTTGTGGTGCCCTGAGAACCTGCCCAACACCAGGGTTTTCCACAGCCACCAGGATTGTATTCTGTTTGTACATCAAAACGAGGCAGATGTCCAGATTTTCAGGCGTCATTCAACTTGTTCACTCACTAGATTCATTTGGACATTGATTCAGCAAGTCCCCAGATGGTGGTCTGTTTGCTTTTTATGACAGGACATGCAAAGGAACAAATATAAGTGGAAATTCCACAGAAGGACACTTTGTATGCTTACAAAACTTTAGAAACACAAAAGGAGGTTGTGCATCGCTTGTCATATCATTGCTGTGTTTGAAGTGCCACGGGCTAGTAAGAAATCATTATGAGAAAATAAAGTTGTGCGAGACAAGAAGAGATCAATGTTTTCCCTCTGTCCACAGTTCTCTGACTATCACAAACTACAAGTTTAGCATTCCCCGGAGTGAACAGTAGCTAGTTTTTCAGTTTTTCTTCTAGTTTGTTATATATCTGGAGCAACACTTGCAGTTCTTTTGATTCCTCTTTGCTAACAAGTTCATTAGTTCTAAGATTTTGTTGGCTGTGAGCTGGCTGTATCGGAATGAATGGCATTAAAGCTGCTTGAATCTTACCACTGAAGCAACAAAAATCCTACAGTTCTCATCCTCCACACTGATGCACTTTTCTTGACTTTTATTCATTCGGCAGGTCTGCTTATCCAAAGCAACTGACAGTGCATGCAAAATATTTTATCAGTTCAGTTGGAAATTGCACACATTTTTATGAGAACAGGTTGCTGTTTTTTGTGTGTCTGTCCACAAATATTGAAATGTATGGAATAACTGAAAGCATTAATTATTAAACTATATGTATAAACCAGGTTGTTTAAAAAGCATTAGGCTGTGCATGGTGCTCCACAGAGGCTTTTAGTCTGATTTAAATGGATTTTTAAAGATGGCTTTTAAAGATTCCCAGCTTATTTCCCCAAATAAAAAGACACATAAGGCCTAATACATTAAGTTGGTTGTTCTACTGGCTTCACCCAATTTTTTCTGCATCTGCCATTGTTATGCTTTTTCAAAGCAAATTTATTTTTCACCGGCAGCAGAGCACACAGAATTGCTCAATTTTAGATTGAGAGCTCAAAACATGCTGGACCAGCCATGTACTGGCACTAAACCAATTTTCAGAGTGTTTTAAGACTGGATAGTGTCTGCACGTATCACAGTTTTGGTCAAGTGTGTGAGCACAAGCAGTTGAAGATTTCGGTTGCACAATTACAAGGACAGTAATTCTGCTTTTCGTAAAACAATAAAAACATAAAGACTATTTTAACACTTTTTAATATTTTTTTCATGTTTTGGTGAATTATGTATTTAAAGGTGCAACAGGTGATTGTCTTCATGAAAATTTGTAATGCTGGTTGAAAGGTTCAATGATAGCAATCATTAAAGTTAAAGGAATAGTTCACCCAAAGATTCTGTGATCATTTACTCATCCTCGAGTAGTTCCAAATCCTTATGAATTTCTTTGTTCTGCCGAACAAAAAGGAAGATATTTTGCGGAAAGTTTTGGGTCACCGTCGACTTCCACAGTAGGAGCAAAAATTATGGAAAAACTATGGAAGTCAGTGGTGACCCAAAACAGCCTGGTTACACACACAAAACATCCTACTTTGTGTTCGGCAGAACAAAGAAATTCATTTGGAACTCTTTGTTTAGCTTTTTGCCTTTTACCCTGGTTTTGTGTGAACACATTTATCACCATTCTGGTGGCAAATTCAGTGCCAGTGCACAGCTTGTGCACATGACTGCTTGCATTTTGAGGGGGAAACTATTTTTGATAGTTTTCAGCATTTTATTGTACATCTAAACACACAGTAACTCTACCACAGAGATACGCAATGATAACAGGAGGGGACCAGAAAAAGTAAATTTAAAGTGTTGGTCAGCCAGAGTCTCTAATCTTCTACCTACAAAGGTTTTTATTGTAGAACAGGCTACAAGCAATTCTGAAGATGGGCCTGTAAAAACACAGACTGGAGAGATTTGTGACCACCTCATGCTGCAGGTGTGTAATTGAAAGAAAGCATGGCAGGGAAGATGTGAGGCTTGGGGGTGGAACAGATTTTCAAATGTGAAACTGCCCAAGGGAAAAAGCCTTCACATAGCAGTTATTATATTGCTTTATATTTATCTCTGGATTGACTCATTAGGCCAGTTATCTTCTTCAACAGCCTGCAACAGAAAGATAATCAGGTTTTCTAAAATCATTATGCACCTTTCTATATACATGCTCTCTACATTTTTTACCAATAAGCACGTCTGTTTTCCCTTTGATAATTAGCATGCTATTCTCACCAGAAGTCAGCGTCGTCCAAAACTTGAAGTGATTAAATTTATAATACAAATATATGTAAGCTCAGACTAATTTGAATAAAGATAAAATGTTTTGATGTGATTTGACAAAGCAGAGCTTGTGGAAAACAAAAGACTAATGATGAACTGTTTTAAATCCATTCTAAGCAACACAGAAAACTTGCCTCCTCTTTTGCATATAGCGAGTAAAGTGAAGCTATTTCTACTTATAAAGACAAGTGATAGTAACAACTATTTACGCATTTAATTGACACATCAAGGCCTTGGCTAAAGAGAAGCCTTAAGGGCTTTGCATGTCAATGCAGATTATCTTGAGAGGGAGATCTTTAATTTGCGTCTCACAGACTCCCAGAGGACAATTCGTGCTCTCAGAGAGACAAGAATATAACACCCAGCCATCAGAGAGTAACAAATTAGTATCTTGTAATGTGTTTTCAACAATCAAGTTCTATTTCTTTATTAACATTTCAGCTAGAATTGTAATACTATAGACTGTATTGAGGTTAAGAGGGTTTAAACTCTTCATTGAACATTTTAATACAAAGGCTTTGTTCAGCCAGACAGCAAAAAATCAGCCGAAATAAGTACAATCCAAACTATATCCATATGTGCTTTGAAATCGAATTAAAATCAGATTTTTTTTTTTAACACATCTGAAGAACAGATCAGACACATGATATGTAATGTTACACAAAATGTGCTTTATTGTCTGGAGCTGGATGAATCAGATATCGACAACACTATTTGGGCAAATAGATCAGATTTCATTACTTGCAAAATGACAGTGTGATCTCCAAAAGATCGAATTTAAAACCTGAATCGGATTAGTGTGGATTGCTTGCCAATGGATTCTGTTCCCCAGTGTCACTTTTAAAAGGAGATTGTAATATTGATCAAACTGATACCGGTTAAGGTCTATCCCTATACCAGATAAAATCAACAGCTTTTAAGCTACTACAATAGCATTTCTCACCATAAGGGAGGGGGAAACTTTTCCAACAGTCGTCTTAAAGGCATAGTTTGTGTTATTCCAAGCCTGCTTAACTTTTTCTTCTTCTTCTGCAGAACACATCTATATTTTAAATAATATTGGAATCCAAACAACATTGGTTTTCATTTTTGAGAGAACTACAGTACATTTACCTCTTTAAGGCCCCATTGGAGGTTGCTTGGGGCCCCTGAACCACTGATAACTTTCTTAAACATCCAGTATAGAGTGGTCCAGACCAGCTTTCACATTGCGTAATGTAAAAGGACATGAGCTTGTTTACACAAAAACACACCAAGCTTTGGCAGAACTTGAGATGACCATAGAGACTATAAAAAAAGTGATTTCTCCTGCTATGAAAGAACCAGTCAAACTCCATTTTACTTTGCTAACATCAGATATTGAACTGCAACGCACAGCATCCCACCTCTTAGTATTTTCTCCATGATATGTGAGCCGAATAGAAGGTGGAGAGAATTTCTTTGGAAATGACCACAGGGAACTTAACTCAATCTGGCAAGTACAGGTAGTCTTTCACTAAAGGAACTAGTCCAAGCAATGGAGACGAGTCAATAAACAAAAGGCAATGCGGTTTGGAGGTGGTCTGCCCCGGGTTGCTGTGAACTCAACACCAGTCTGGTGGCCTACACATCAAAGGCAGAAACTGGGACTTTCATCTAGTGCTGAAAATGAATTATTCATAACGAGTTGTCGCTAGCCCCCTCCGGCCACTCCTACCTATTACCTCTGCACAGATTTCGTTTTTATGCGAAAACTACATCTCTTTAAACTCTTTCATTTTGAAGTTCACAAATTAATGCTTCTAGTGTTTTTATATGGCTCATTTACCGTATTTGCATTATAGTTTGAGTTTCCATCAGCTCCAGTTTGAGATCATCTGGAACAGATGCAGGGTTGGGGAAGCTACTTTGAAACTGTAACTGCTTTACATGTAAAATGCAGCAACAGCGTTGACACTGAAACTGAGAAAAATGGCTTTAAACTTTTTTGACTGAATTCCAATTAAGCTAAAAGCATTTATCACACTGTTTTCTGTGAATCTGAGCTAAGTTGAGAACAGTCATTAGCTTTGATTCCACACACCTACTTTTATGCATTTTGGAATATCACATAAAAAAAATGCTGCATGGAAATGTCAATACACGCATAAATGTGCATAAAAAATGTATGCACAGAATTGAGTAGGACAAACTTTTATATCAGATAAGACTGAAATGTGCATGAACTATGATGGAAAAACATTTACCGTAAATAAATTCCACCATGCGCATCAAAAAAGTCTTTGCACAATGGGACGGGAAAACTGACTAAGCAGTGGACGGTTCTTGTTGCACAGCATCTGAAATGTTGTATTGGTATATTAAGTGTCCTTAACTACTATGTATTTAAATGAATAATTTGGTACAATCTATTATTGTGTACATACATGTTTTACATTGTACTTATATTTTTTAAAATACCCATACATATTGTATCTGTAAATAATTCCTGAAATTACATTTATAATTACACTGTTCACCCATTCCCTTACACCAGTGGTTCCCAACCTTTTCTTGTTTGAGGCACCCTTGGAAAGCCTTTCAAAAGTTCCCTGCACCCTTATAAGGAAATAGATATTTAAAATCTCCGTAGCTTTTTTATTATTATTTATTTATTTGTTTCATTTCGAGAGTTTGCATGCAACAACACCTTATACCTAGTCCTAGATGATATGAGAATACTGTTTACACCAGTGGTTCCCAACCTTTTCTTGTTTGAGGCACCCTTGGAATTTTTTCCCCGAAATTTTGGCGGCACCCTCAAAAGATCTCACGGCACCCCTTAGTGCCGCGGCACACTGGTTGGGAACCACTGCCTTACACCGTAACCCATCCTTAAACCTGCCCTTACCACCAAACTTGTCTTAAACCTTACCTGTATCCCAACTCAGTACCAGCAAAAGTGTTTAACAATGCAATATGGCCACAGTACGTACACTGTACTTGTTTTTTACACCAAACTTGTAACAATTGAAAGAAAAATTACATTATTTAAACTTTGGAATCAGATTAGTTTTTATGTGGCACAAAATCAGTTTTGGTGAGCACATTAAACGGTATTTGAACTGAAAAAAAATGGAATAAACTAGAAAACGCTAGACAAAACCATGAGCAGAAATATATGGTTTAGAAAAAGATTTGTAATAATTACAGTATTACTTTGTGGATTGATACAAAATAAACTGTCTACATAACTCGTTTAGTTTATGTGACCATTAGGAAGAATCCAAATATTGTATGGAATAGAGATGTTTGATTACTACCAATTTTCTCTAATACTGCATGTGCATAACAATGAGCCTTTTGAGCTACTAAGAAATGTGGGTCACTACTTTTAGTGCAAAAAGTTAGTTAGCAGCGTCACTATTTTTTTGTTTCTTACTCCCCCCACACAGCACAGATGGAGAATCTGTCAGCAAAGAAAACAGGATCAGGTCATATGTCTAAAATACACAGTGCTTCTGCTCTGTCTGGGGCATATTTTGTAGAATGTAAACAGAGCAAGAACTTATTAGGATTACTCAGCCTTGCTCGCTCGGTCTATTACACCAGAGAACCGGCCTCACTTTCAGCTCATCACCTGGCCTGTGTGCCGAGAGAAGCTTCTCCATGTAAATCTGACACTTACTCTGATGTGGTTAGTTTCTCCCTGATGATATGCAAATACTTAATGATTGATTCAGCAGGAAGGCTGAATATTTCTTTGCATGTGGGAGGTTGTGGGGAGAAGTAAGTTCAGAGTTTTCTCTCTTACAGTCAAAGCAGTGAATATACAAGGTTTAAGAAAATAACGTACTTTAAGTTTCAGGTATATAATATTTAAGCGTAAACCCTATTTTAACTATAATAAAAATAGTAAGTGTAAGTGTGTTATTATTATTATTTATTTTAAGTATTTTATTTGCTTAATCATTTAAATTCTGTGCTAAAATTAATGTGTTCAGTTCACTCGGTTTAAACTATAATTCATATAAATAAGAAAAGTATATGTTTACTACCCACATAGTTCAAAACCTTACTTTTCAAAATTAAATAAAGGTTGATTGGGTCAAATGTTGTTTTTTGTTTGACATCTTGGAAATGTGACACATCATATATTCAAGCATCAAAGTGTCTTTTCATTTACGAAAGTCATCAGGTTGGTTTTCTTATGCCTGTAATATATAGGGTTATAGTAAGAAAACGATAAAAGAGAAGCCTTGAAAATTCCTAAGGCAGTTTCTGAATCATTTCATGATTAACAAATAATACTCTGCAGTTTATACGGGATGTTAATAAATTTACCTTCAGAATGATTGCATTTAAATTACAGCAGGTTTCAAGAGCAAATTTTTGTCAGTGACAAATGAATGACATTAATTTGATTAGTGAGTAATTTGATTATTGTTAGTTCTGACACTAATGATGATTACACTTTAGAAGCTGAACAAAAGCAGCAGGGGGAGAAAAAAAATAAAACTGGGAAAGGAAAGGCGAAAACTAAAAGAAAGAGAGAATGGCGTGGCAAAAATGTTTTACAGAGCTAAACCGCCGTAAAGTCGATGTTGATGTTCTATAAACAAAATCACACGAATACCATCAAGCATCAAGGTGCTTTAGACCGAATCATGCATCACTCTGAAATTCCTCCAGCTGAAAACATCCACCCTCCAGATGGGACAGTGAAGCAGATGTGGCTTCTTTATAGCTCTCTCCAACAGACCTTAACAGGAGACCAGGGCTCAGATCTGCTCATCAACACAGCTGGCTATGGATGAAGGCGTCTGTCACATTTCAAAGCTGGCCAAACAGCAGATGCAGAAGGTCACTGCGGGAGTTTAGGAAAGCCGTAGCGATAATTGTGAAATGTTCATATTCAATAATGACAATCTGTGTTCGCTAAGCCAGTGAAAGGTTCTTGTCATCCACTAGTACCGACCAGACGTCTATAATATCTGCAGAAAGCTGCCTGCTAGCATTAACGACCACTTCCCCTCATCCAAATCAAAGCGAGGCTCTTACGGTTCTCAGACATACTCCATTTAGACATTTCCTTTTCCTGTTCTTTTTATATTTTATGCTCATTTTACTTCAAATGAATGCCTTTTTGAGGCCCATGACCCACAGCCTCTGTGTCGTTCTTTGATCAAACTGTCACACAATGGCTACTAAGACTATAAAAAATAGCACTTTTTTATAGTTTTGAGATGTAAAAAAGACTGGACTTTAATTCAGGCTTCTTTTAGGAGAACTGGCATATCAACTGAATTGTTGAGTAAGGTTATTAAAAAAGATAATTCTTAGTGTTTAGATCACTGAGATGGACACATTTTGTCAGAAATACAGGCAAAGCTGAATTTTTATTTATTTATTTATTTTGCAGCCATTACTCCAGTCTTCATGGTCACATGATCTTTAATAATTTTTTTTTAATCTTTAAATCTTATTTTATCCTTGCTGAATATAAGAATTGATTTCATAGCACATTACAGACTTGTATATATCATATCAATATCATTCAGTGTCACTTACATTAGTAGAGACGAAGAAAAGGATCATTGTAAATTCAGGATTGATTGAATATTTTGCAGTTTCTGTTCACATTTTCGCTATGATCATCATCTGGAAAGAAAAACATTGCATAAGTCTCCCAGATCATAAATGTAAAGAAAATAGAAGGGAGATCTAAGCTGAGAAGAACATTGAAGGGTGAGGCTAGGCATTGAACTTTGAAGACAATCTCTACCTGTAGTCCTGGTTAATAGAACACAGTAAAAAATTTATGTCAGTGGTAATAAAGCACCAATTGTTTCTCATCACACATCAGTAGCATCTCTTTTTGCTAGCAATCTTGGAGATGGTGCTGGGATGTTACGGAAAGAGGTGGTTTCTGCATCAATTCAAAAAAGAAGGCAAAATCTGTCTAAACTATGAACTTTTCCTTTACAAAGCAGTAACTTGAATTTTCAAATGCTGACTGTTTAGAAAGAAAACATCAACCAAAAAACATCTTAGGTATTGGAGATGTTAGACAGAACACACACTTAGCCAGAATAAACAGGGAATTCCAGATAAACTTCAATGCTGAAACTTCACAGGTTTTGGTGCCATCTGTCTCCTCCAGTTTGCACTAAAAATAACATGCGATGCATTTAATACCTTTAGCTGCTTCTGCAGAGGCCGAGGTGCAATACAGCAACAAAGCAATGAAAAGTATTGACTGAACACCTAATGGCTCTGCGGCTTCAGATCTTTGGAAAAGTTAGACAAGTGGTTTGTCCTTTAAAAATGTCAGATCTTTTTAACTTTCTTCAAAAAACATCAAAATAACCAAAAGTATTATTATACCATTATGGCAATTTTAGCACTGTTTAAAAAAACAGTTGCATTCAAAATTGTAGTGGCTGCTTATATATGCTAGTGTAAAATATGCAAAAATGTGTACAATTGTTAATAGTGATGACTAATTTGTGTCTTTTAAAGTGCCCCCAGAAACAAAAAGTCTTACCCTAGCTTTTGAATAAAAAATACATCCACAGCAAAGAAAGCAACACTTGTCAAGTGATTTCATATGCCCTTGTGGCCATATAAATCTATTTTTTTTAAATAAGAAGAAAGCTTTAGAGTGGCAATAATGACGAGATATTGATCCAAAGAGAAGGAAATAATGAGGTGTAAATGAAAAGGGAAAACTAGAGTTGCACATCGGTAAGCTGTGATAAGATAAATTTCTGTTAGAGATGCCTGTTCATATTGTTTATATTGTATTTTATTTTATTTTTTTGAAAATAGAAGAGGAAGAGAAAGATTGTTTCTCTTATCATGCAAAGGCAGAGCTTCCCCCATGGATCATTTATGTACGCTCATGTTCTGCTATCTTATCCCGCATTAGTAATCACCCTTCTGCAGAATTTCTCTACTGCTCCAGTAACCAATTACTTAGAACAAATTTTGACCAACTCCCAGAGATCACATCCTTTGTTACATATTGCTTGGCTGGATATTGCTTTGCTTCTAGATCTCACATTTGGGCTCTTGTGTTATTGATTTCGGATTGCTTAGTGCATATGTACAGTATTTGTATATGAGTTCTATTTTCTTGCTCAAGTTCATTTTGAGCTCTGTTACATTTGTATCTTTAGTACCAGTTCGACATCGCTCTTCCCTGGTCTCTTAAAGCTCTGTTGAATCGTAATGGTCAGGGCATGACAGCCCTCTACAACACACTGTGAATAATTCATCAAGGACGGAAAGAACACCTAATCTTTTCACATAATTGGTTCAATTTTTATAAAGATATACATAAATAATACCTCTGTACAACAGAGTGGTCACACGCAGCGCATACTCAATGCAATGGGAAAAAAAAAGAAAAAGATTCAGCGCACAATTGTAGAAGCATCTCCTGAAAATAACTGAAAAATGCTATTTACTGGAAAATGGTTATTCTGTTATTTCCTTCCAACTTTCGTCCATAGAACACAAAATGTTTTTTTATGATAATGATAGTTAAATGGGAATGGGAAATTATGTATGAAGCACGGCATGCCGTACGTTCAGTACATTTCTCACACAAATATATGTTTATGTTTTTATAATGTTTTTAGTGCTGTCCAATCGATTAATGACAACCAAAATAAGTTAATGTTTGCATAATACATGTGTGTATTGTGTATATGCATATAAATATATTTCTTAAATATTTTCATGTATTCATGACAACACTACTATTTTAGGTGTCACAGCCACACTTCATAAATCTAAAAAGTAAAAAAGGGCAGATAAGAAGTCCTAGATCTCTGACATAAGAAAAAAAGAGTATTTTCTTTTTTATATGAAGTATATGATGGTGTGCAAGGCTTTATTTTGTTTATAAAGAGACGTCTAAAATGCTGTCGTGCTTGTTAATGGGCATTCATGCCATGTCATTTTGTTCAATGCAAAGTGTAAAAAAAAAAGTCAACTGTGATATTTTTCGAATCAAGCCCCTTTGCAGCGGTGAGCTGTGATCTCAGAAACTGACCCCATCAGAAAGCAGAAAATAAGTGCCGTCAATATAGCGTCTGCTTTGTGAACTTTTAGGAGGCTGAAATGCACTTTAACTCTGAGCTTCTACTTCTCTAAAGTCCAGGTGGGAACAATAATCTTTCTGAAGCAGAGCCAAAGAGCTGAGAGGCGGTTCTACGCTATAAATAGGTGCTCCAAAACACAGAACCTGTCAAAGAGTGACAGATATGGGGAAGGAGAAAGTGTTAGCAAAAAAAAAAAAAAAAAAGAGCCTTTTAAATGTGATTGAACATTCCTTCACATCAGCAGGAGAAATCATCAAGTGTCAATTTTCTTGTCCTTGCGCCTTCGCTAACACACTCGGTTGGGCTCAGCTGATATGCTTGCGTTCTGCTCCTCCTTAATCCCATGCATTTTTAAACAGGCACACCGACTCATGCCGCAAAGTCATTTACAAAGGCTTCGCCACATTGTAATGAGAGAGAGTAAAAATGCTTGTTTGACACTCCTCCCCAGGTTTCCCCATTCATTATAAAATAAGGCCATGGCAATGATAAAAGAAATATTCAGGACAAGAACGAGGACAGAAAGCAAAACATTTCTCACTGAAAGAAAGAACACAGCTTTTTCTTCTTTTGCTGGGTTTATTTCATGTCTTTCACGCATTTTGGCTCTACTGGACCATATGCTGTTTTACCACAGAACAGTAAAAGGTCTTTTAACTCTAATTAATATTCATGAGGTAACACAATTAGCAAGTCTCCTCCCACTTTCATTATGTCACGACCCTTAAGCTGGACTGTGGCTCTTGAGACGCATAAAACAACTTCTGTGATAACTTCTTCTGTCTTTCCCGCATATAACCACAATATATTCCAAGACGTAATAATACACAGAGCAAGTTTTTGAGGCGAATCTTAAATAATTAAACAGTTCTGCTTATTGTTCTTTTACTGAGGTGGTGTTACTTTTATACACCCCTTAGCTTCTCAGTTCAAAACGTATTCTTCTTATAAAAGGGGATAGAAAAAAAAAAAGGGTGAGGATATTTTATACCATTTAAATTATTAAAATATCTGCATCCTGTATATGTCCTGTTACATTATACAGTTCATTTCTACATTTAGCAACAAACGCATAGCAAAAATACAGCCTATTCTTCTTGCCCACGTAATGAAAAGAACTTTTGTTTTGTAGGTTTTATGCTTTTTTTTTTATTATTGTGCTTGCAGAATATTTGAGAAGGGAACTGTTTGTGTCAGTGAAACAGAAAATAATATTTTCCCAAACTGACCCCTGAAGCAAACAACACAATAACAAGCTTTAAATAAACCCACTGTTGCATGTGGGATTAATTCAACATAATCTGAAATAAACACAATTATTTTCCCCTTATCCATGGTATGATACTCCTCAGTCAAATAATTAGACAGAATGGAGAAGTTTTATTGAAAAAGATTCACCCAGCTCACCTTGAATTTCCACACTGACCCTGTGTCTATAGTTTATTATTCTGTTTTAAGAAATTGTAACAGGTTCAGAACAAGGCAAACTCCATTGAGAGCATCTGTGAGGACGACGTCTCTTTCTATAAAGCATTGTTTACGTGAAGCATCTCCACCTACAAGTTCAGCCCCCTAGAAGAGGTGACAAAACATTACCTCTTTTTTTGTAAACAGAGATTTACAGAATAATTAAAATCTGAGTGTTTTAACAAAATACAAGCTGCATATTTTTGCTTGTAAAGCCTCCTGAACCCTGATGTGATCTGATTTATTTGCATTGTAGGCGTTACTGTGAACATGAGTTTCATTTTGAGACTTCTTTCGTTTAGTTTTTTTGCCATCAAACATGCCACAAATGCTGTTGCTAGAGATTTAAAGCATATTTTGACTAGATGTTGAAATCCTGTCATCATTTACTTTGTCGTTCCAAACCATGACTTTCTTTGCAAAACACAAAAGCAGAAATCTGAAGGTTGTTTTCTGTTATTTTCTATAAAATTACAATGAAAGGAGACTGATGCTTTCAAGCTTTAAAAAAGGACGCAAAAAGTATTAAACCCATACAAATCCAAATCACCTATTCAACAATTTCCAAGTATTCCAAAGCCAACTGATATCTTTGTCCAAGAAACAAAATTTCCGTCACCCTGTTTTTATGTGTGTTTCAAACTAAAAACACAACTTTTTTTTTTGCCAAAGCGGGTTCATTTAAGTAATGGTATATGGAAATGCATTTGCTGAATAAATTCCTCATTTGCGTCAAAAAGGTCATGTTGGCTAAGAACGGTGCTCATTTCCAAATTTTTTTATACAATATTCCAATTTTGCACTTAAGTTTCATTGGACGGCTATAGATAATTTTTCAATTCAGTGAGTTCTGAATAGAGTTCTGATGATTGATTATCATTAAACTTGTTTTTTCGTATTACACGGAAAAAGAAAACCATATTTTATTTCAAATTGCACAAGTATTACATAGCTATGCCTTTAATATAATTAATTTTATTTGCACTGAAATATGCATTTTGCTAGCACATTATTTTAAAAAATCCGCCGCTGTGGCATCAGACATTACTTTATGTTAAAACAATGTCTAACTCGGTCAGGTCAGTCTGTCATATTTAAGAAATTCAATAGATTATACTAATTATTCCAATTCTACCAAGTCCTGAAACTCTGCCAGCCTAACAAGTTAAAACAAGAACAGGACTTAAAATGATATTTTGAATATCATTACTGGACAATGCTTTATTACGTATATCCCACGCAAATCTTAACAAACAAAAAAATCAGTTTTCAGATCTAGCATGCCATTAAAAGCACCGTATACAGAAGCGTTTGCCTTAATGAGGCTTGATATACCCCATGAGAACTATCAAAGGGTCCTACAACAAAATAGCAATGCAAAAAAAAAAATGAAGCCAAGTGAAATGGCTAATCAAGTGGTATTAGATCTTGCTCAGAATGAAAACTGGGAATTCAGTTTAAGGTAGCAGCCATTTTAGAAAGCACAACAACAAAACTCCCCAAAGCAGTCCTCCATCTTCATCTGCGCAGCAGAAGAGTCTCCGAGCGTGACAGGTAGCGATGAGGAGGCTATCTAAGCCTGTGTCCTAATGAGAGTAGGGAATGAACATTAAGGCTTTAATCTCACCCTGAGAGCCAGAGAAGCATTAGTGGACGTCAGCCATGATGGAAAGTAATGGGATGTTTTAATGAAGTGACACAAAGTGATATTAATGGCGTGTTTAGCATGAGAAGTAAAGACAGAAACACATGGTGGCTGTGATTGGCGTGGAACCACAGGGTACGGGCATCGGTCCAGGAACACATGAGGGGACCAGGGCTCAAAATCTGTTATTGTTAAGAAAGGCTGGCTACTCGTTTTTCTAACAGATGTTTGTTGACGGAGCAATGGTCGAATGTAGCATCCCAGCCCAAACGGACAGGATCAAAGCAAGGCGTCTTCGTAGCACCGGGGTTACGATGGGATTCTGACATCAGTGCCAAGTGACATTTAATAAGTTTGCTTCTCCGTAGAATGTGCCGTGTTTACTGTAAATTATGTTCTGAAATAACGTCTCTTTTCACTAAACAATACTTGATTGTGTGATTAATGAATGTGAAATAACATAATGCGAAAAGCAAAGTGATTGGGATTTGAGTGCTCAAATGTAATGTTCGCTCAGATAATAGATATTACTTTAAAAACCTGCTTTATTCCTCTGAATTCCCTTTCAATGTGATGCATTGTTTGCATCTCTGAAATGTGCACATTTATAGATGTTTATCTGTGCATTCTGGTGGTGACAGTCTGATGTCTGATTTTTTGACAGTTAACACATCATTAGTGGTCTCGCTGTGGCCAGACCCATCAAAGACCCAGCTGTCTAAAAGCGAACAAATAACAAGCATTGTTTGTGCTGCTTCATTCAAAATGCCTCCAGTCACTGCCGAAAAATATGATGGATAGCGCACATCAATTTCTTTTTGTTCTATGTATGACTGACATAACATAGTCGTAAGTATAGCTCATATATATGTTGCTGAAAGTAAAGGTGTTGTAAAATCTTTCTGAATCTTTTTTGTTTCATACCTAAGTTGAACCCAAGCTTAGCTATAGGCTGAGATCTACAGACTCTTCACATTTTATGCTCTGACTTTGGGGGGAAATACTGGATTCGGTGAAACGAATTATAGGGTAGTAAAATGTGCTAAATGGAGCTGAGAGGACA
This sequence comes from Puntigrus tetrazona, assembly GCF_018831695.1. Taxonomy (NCBI): domain Eukaryota; kingdom Metazoa; phylum Chordata; class Actinopteri; order Cypriniformes; family Cyprinidae; genus Puntigrus; species Puntigrus tetrazona. The sequence continues at coordinate 24,515,155 of NC_056714.1, read as the reverse complement.
ACACTCTTGTTCCCTACTAAAGCCACATAATAATAGTGTCCTAACCAGATGGACATTCTGAAAGTAAATTAGCCAAAATACTAATAAACACACATGGATGAGGCAGAAGGGTAACACTTTAGAATACTGCTTCTTCGTTAACAAATAACTACACTGGAGCAAATGACTAATGGACCATTAGCATTATAATAACTACTACTAACTTACAAAAAGGTTAATAATTGATTAATAATTTAGTAAGTAATAATGCTCAATTGAAACTCGTAGTTCACGCTTAGCTAATAAAAAACAGCTACTTTTTTATATACATCCTGGTGAACTCCTAAGAACTACTTTATACAGGTTCATAATTAATGTGAATTATGCATAATGTATATTTTATTCTAATATGAAGATCATGGTAACTTATTACTAATGACTCAAGTATTACCAAATCCTTCTAAAGGAACTAATAACTTTGGTCAGTATTTTAAAGTGATAATCATTATAATTTCCTAATATTGACTGACGTCATTGTAAACCTTTAAGATATAGGTTTTGGATTTTAATGGCTCAAGTGTTACTACTCTAAATCATTTTGAAGAAATTACTAATTATTTGGCTCAGTATTCTAAGGTGAAGATCGCAATAACTAAGGGTACTAAGGGTTAAGGGTACCCTTAGTAAAACAAGAATTGCAAGAAAAAAACCTAAGGGGTTACCTATAGAAAAGTAAATCTTTAAGTTCAGCTTATGAAAAATGGAAGCAAAAAAAAGTGGTGCTTTTATAATTTTGTTCAGTCTACATATCTATGTATATTACGAGATAGCTGTAGCAACCGCAACTCCCATTGCCATATGTTGCCAGGATTTGATGTGAAACGCATAGAATAAACACTTAGGTAAGTGTGACAGTTGAGATGTTTGTTGCAGCGCTCTTAAAGCAATATGCAACTCTTGTTAGAGTATTTACTAGAGCACTAATATGTGTTCTTGTGTAGTTATTCATTTATGACAGAACAGTATTCTAAAGTCCTACTGGCAGAAGTTGTGTAGAACTTACCACAATCATAGCATTGAAATCTTGCTACTTGCTAATTCATACGAAGTGAAAACAAAACAAGGTCTAAAATATAACTATATATTTTTCCAAGCAGTCAAGTGAGAAATGCCTTTTTTCACTTGCTGACTTGTGTCAAAAGGTAACTATACTGTGCATGCGTATGGTTATTCTGCCTACACTGCTTTAATATGTAATGGATGGCGAAAACGAATTACAATTCACCCAAGTTGTGACTTTGCTGTCTTGCATTAAATGCACAGTGTTCCACAAATCCACAATAAGAAAAAAAGTCTGCCGCTGAATTGTTTTCACGGGCTGCAAACAAATCTATCACAACCAGTGTAGTACGATTCACAAACAAATGACTCTTTTAAGCTCTTGTTCACACCTGCCTCATTTTGTTTTGTTGAGTCACGCTAGAGTTCTTTGTCCCTCTTGACGTGGTTCTAGGTGTGAATGCTGCAAAAGAGGTCTAAACAAGCGTACCCTGACCTTGAAGAGGTGATCTCTGACTGATTGCAAATGAATTCTGGAGCGGTTCACTTATGGTGAGAAAGCAATCCAACTCAATGGACCAGCAAACAAGCGGTGTCATAATTCATGATAGGAAATATGTTACAAAAAGCAGCAGTCAGTTCTGATTCTTTGCGTGAGATTTATAGAGTGATATTTATTTAGAGCAACTTTTCATATGCATTGTGTAATTTAATTAGCATTACAAGAATGCTGTCCAGATGAAGCCTTGTTTCTTAGCATTTGGTATGCTTTCCAGTGTTTGCTTAATGATGCTGAACCAAGAAGATGCAACATTGTAACAAATTAAATACCTGTTTTGTAAAAAAGCAAGCAATCTACAGATGTGAAAACACCCTTAGTGAACCATTCAAAAAAACTCCAGTTTCTACATCATTCACTGTCTGAGTACAATACTTTACATTTATGAGTGTTTGTTTTTTCAGTCATGATTATTCAAATATAAGTATAACCCATGTTTATGTTCCTCATTGTAAATTATAATATACATTATGTTTCACCATTTGGTCATTATGCATATGAACTAGGCAACACACTGACATCTCAATATAGATGAAGTCAGCTAATGCATAAAAAGCCCAACAACATTTGTCTTTAGTGCATGCATTTCCCATTTTAGCGATCCCTCCTCACCCCTTGGCAGTCTGCAGCTTATTGGTAAGAGTGAAAAATGTTTCCCACACTCCGACACTTTCTCATCTGCACTCATGTTTTTATTTACAGTAAGCATGTATTGCTCTCTCACAGGCGTGTGTGTAACACGCCTCGCTTGATAAGGCACACGTGTCTTATCGAGACGGGCTGCTTTAAAATGGAAATATATGAATACATGCATCTTTGTATTAGCATGCGCAAGCTCGTTTGTCTCCAGAAGAGGCGGTGTGGGAATTTCACAGGAGAGAAGCCAAGTGGGGAGGGAACAAGCGCTGGCGATAGTCTCCCCCGCAGTCTCTGACAAGTTCATTTGTATATAATTACTTACACTACCCGCGTACGAGAACAGACATTTGTCACCGTCAGCATGATGCTTGGATTTCCGACGGAGACGAATGCGCCTGAAGTCTCTTTATATAGTTGTAGTTATTAATCCCTCACTTGGTCTCATTTTAGCATGGCTTAAACCTTAGTAATAAGGCCACGGGTCTTAACACGAGCCTTATTGGTGCAATTTATCAGGGACCCACTTCAGTGGTCCCCACTTCAGGTTCTAGATCTTGGCCTTTACATAGCTCTATGAATCTAAATCTGAAAGAGACTTGGCTGATCGGACCATGCAAATGCTTTGTGTTTGTGCGCAAACCTTTACTTTGTGGTTTGCTTGACTTTTGTGACGGGCGTAGGTAGATATTAAGTTAGAATTTAATGACTTTTTGGTGGAACTAATATATTCGCCTTGAACAGAGACTCTGGTTGAGTGGCTGCTGTTTTACATTTTAAGAGTTGTCATTATTCCACCTAGCAATCCATTAAAGTTTCTCAGAGAAGTTTTCCTCTCAATTTGCAGAACATTTCAACCTTACAGCGAAAAGAAAAGATATTAACATACAAATATTTGAGGTGTAATTGTATTTATTCATGTGGAAACGGCAGGTTAAAAATAACTCTACCTTTGATCCGAACTTTGATATATAACACAGAATTGACCGTAATGGAGATTTTACAGCTTTAGGATACTCGATTCCAAATTGACTATTTAAAAGGACGTTTTGAGTGTAGTCATCTTGTCGGTTCTACTACCTCCCTGCCAAATACTTTTTCCTTTTTGAAAAGATAATGATGGATACCACTGACTCACTGTCTCAATCCCCATATGAATAACCACTAGCAGCAGCACTTAGATTCAATGGGTGCACGATTCCAGTTGATGACTGATGTGTTTGGATCATTTAGGAAAGTGCTTTTTGAGCGTTCACCAGATTTGATGCCTCGCTTCTTTGAGACTTCGCTAAGCTCTCTAAAACTGTACATTCAGTTGGACTATTGACTCGTCATTAAGGAAATCAATTCATAATGGACATTATTCTTCGGCTCTGGAGCTGTGTGATCACTACAGTGATTCATACAGTGAAGTACTTTAGAGCTATTTTATTTGAAATGTTCCCGTGAACCTTTCTGAACTATTTTGTGACTATTTATGTTGAAACCTGCTGAGAAGATCAGCATGCAAGTAGCTTTGTGTTACATTGTGTTTTGGACATTGGTTTCTCCAAGGGTTTGACTTAATTAGCAGTATTTTCCTGAAAACCCAACAAGTAAAATGTTTCGGTCACACGTCGACCATTTTCAATGCCAAGCTCTCGGTGTTAAACAAAGCTAACTCTGGCTGTTGTTTTTTTTTTTTTTTTTTTTTTTGAAAACTCAGCACCATTAGGAATAACTGCAGGGTCAGTTGTCTACCTTAAATTAGTGAGTGCAAAATAGAAATTTGAATGATCATCTGTCTCACTGTAAAAGCCAATTCACACCAAGAACCTATAAAGATAATCAAAGCTATATTAGCATGCATACCAACTCATAATAATGTTTTGATTAATAAAAGCGTGCACTGCAGTTTGTCATCTGACGCATTATGTGCTTGAACTCATGTGTTTGAAGTGATTCCAATGACACTGTGGCTCTCTTGCATTATTGGTACAGATGTGGTGTGGATTTCCCTACATGTGTTTTCAAAGAATTTGATTGATTATTAAAACATTGCTGTTGTTATCATTGTTGGTGTGAACAGGCCTCAGGCTAACATTCAATTCAAATGAGCCATGTTTTTTTCATTCATTTTTTGATCATTTATTGCATTCAAATTCTAATTTCTATTCTGTGTCAATTCAAATTCAGGAAATTCCCAGTTCTTTTGTGTGTGCAGCTCCAGACCGCCATCACCGGCCAGCATACGCCGTAAAAAATGCTGGTCTTTTTAGCAGTCCGTTTTGTTTGCTACCAATCAGACAAGTTAATTCAGTCTGTCTGGACAAAATGACTTCATATCCTTTGATTTCATATTCTGATTACATAATGTCTCTTTTCCTGTACCGTCACAGCTATCTTGTATTCGGGGATGTGGAGTAAATTCAGAAGGTTTATGCTAGTCAGCATGACAAGATTATTTACAGGGATATAAGAAGGATATGCGAGAAACATCCTCCCTAGCCAAAGATGCTTCTTTGAAGAAAGGAACAGTGCTGCCTGCAGCTCAGTCGGTTTTCTGCATGAGTAAACCATCTGAGATTGCCTTCCCAGTCCCAGGTAACTAATTTTACTCTTGGTGGGTGTTATTGAGTGCAAATTGTTTACACTAAGCACTTCTTGCTGTGACACCATCTGAATATCAGTGTTACCTGTTGGAGAAGCTAAAGATAGAACAACAGAACTGCTTGAAAAGAGCTTGAAAAAGACTCGGTGTGTGTCAGATGCTCAACTGAATCGGTGTGATTTGCAATTCAGTTTTGCAAGCATAGTTCAGCTTCGAGATAACTTGTGTTAAGTAATTCGACAGCAGTGTAAGAGATTAACAAACAGGTAACAGCTGGCTTTTAGCAATCAGCGGCGGTCCTGTAAAGCAAAAATTAACCCCCTCCCCTTGAACATGAGCCAGAGATACAGAGGAAGACATCCAAGTCATAAAGGACTAAATGAGCTTTTCAAGTCTACAGAAAAGAGAGCAGATCTTCTCTACTTCATTAATTTGACGCACCCCTATCAGGCCCTGTTCAGAGGAGGCAGCACATGCTGGTGTGTTAATGTGACGGTAAGTGATGCTGAAGCGGCTGTAGCAATCAGTGTAGTGCAGTGATCTCTGACGAGAGAGCCATTGGCGAAGCTTCAAAGAGTACCCATTAGCCTCCCTTTAATGAAACATGCTCGTTAATGATAGCTATCTTTCTCATTCTCTGCTCCTCAGAGAAAACGCAGGCGAGAGTTTGGAAATTGTGAAAAAATTTAACACGCGTGGCTGGGTGCAGGAAGGGGCTCGCAAAGCCCTCCGGTATCTCACCTGCTTACGCCTTCTTTGAGAAGGTTGCAGTGATTGTCTTTTGAAGGTGTACAGTAGGGGTTGTGTTATGAGCAATCGCGAGCTGCTAATGCTCTTAGTTTTATACCATTGAATCATCTAAATTACACCTTGATGAGCACATTTGAGACTCAGTGGATATGTACAACCATGTGACCATTCGGTCACGCCCATAGATGTTTAGAGGAGGTCTATATGAAAGCCTGTTTACTAAAAAATTGTGATTTAATTGCGAGATGAAATTTAAAAGAAGAAATAAAGTCGGTTCAAAGATGGGCAAAGATATGTACATTACTGGTTAAAAATTTAAGGTCAGTAAGATTTTAGAAGAAAATAAACCTTTTTATGCACTCAAATGTTGTATTTATTTGATTAAAATGCAACAAAACAAATATTATGATTTATGATTACAATTAAAAACGTTTATATTACTATATATTGTAGTGTGTAATTTACATAATACATACAATGCACAGTAGCCTAGTATGCATAATTGAGAAGCTCTTCTTTATGAATTATGAAGTATCTTATTTAATAGGTCACTGCGTGATGAATTCCATGTTTGTGGTCAGCTCTGTTTACTATAAACTCCAATGACCTTGACTAAAAGTGGTACAAAAGTTCACATCAAAGTAATGGTGCATAATGTAATCAAATGAACCCTTATTGTGTGTCAGTGAGAATATTAGGCTAAGTGTGTTGTTGTCAAAACAACTTCAATTAATTTATTCACCAGCACCTGATCATTCAACAACATCATATCAACCAGCTCAGGGACCAATTTACCAGAACAAGATGAGATCAAGCCCCAAACTCGTTCCTTTTACAGTTCAGTTTCACTCTTCAAACAACTCTCAAAAACATCTTCTGAAGCTTTGCAAACTGTAATATATTTACGTATGACTTATTCAAAGCCATAACTGTATGTGCTAACAGACTTTGAGATTTGATATATTGAGAGCAGGTGCAAATTACATTCCTGCATTCATAATAAAGTAGTAAGTAATCTCAATCCTAGCTGAGAATCTTGCGTTTGGTGCCAATATGACTGATATTAAAGGAAGCATTAGTAATAAAAACATTTCTTTTGACATTCATGGTGAGGTAAAGGGATATCAGACGCCAACCTAAGTGTGAAATGTGTATTTTTCCCCGGCTGTCAAGGCAGGTAAGGTTCTTAATCCGTTCACTCTCATGGGCTTTCTTTCTCTAAGATTCTTCCTGCGGTAAGAGACAGTGTCTTTTTTTGAGAGTCGCTCAAGGCACAGACGTAGATTTGAAAGGGGACGTTGGCTTTTAATGACACATGAAATCCGCTAACATATTCTAGCTGTGATGTAAAGTAGAACAAAACTTTCCCTTTCGCCGAACACAAACTACTGAATCTATCTAACGTAAATCAAAATGAAAATGTACTTAAGTCAGACCACGTAGAAACGCATACTGTGGTCTGCTCAGCACTTGTGCTTTTGCTCATACGTGAGCCAGCCAAAGTTTTTACCCTGTTAGCTCATGCTGATAGAAAACGGAACTGCATACTCTGCAAGCAAAATGCTTCTTTCTCCAAATAAAGCATCTGTTTTAAAGAAATGTACGTTTTTGTACAGTAAAAAAAAATATTGCATTTCATAATAGAACAATAGAAGTTGTGCCATTTGTGAAATATATTCTTTTTACTGTTTTCGACATCTACAGCTTGGCATAGCTGCTAGTGAGATGTTCTTCTGATGTCATCGGCCATGTGGTAATGAATGGCTCTTGAGTCATATTTTATGCGTGGAATTTTTGGCTCAGAACCAGAACTGAATGATTATGAAAATATATTGTTTTGCTTTCAGGAAGTTTTACGCCACGTGAGCAGTCGCCATTGAGATGGCTTTGACCAGGTACAGTATTACATTTGAACATATATTCTAGTCGGTGTTTCAAAGGAGAGACTTTTTATCACTTTCGCTCTTAGTATGTATGATAAAGTGCTGTTTGTGGTAAACGCAGATGCTTGGGCTGCTCATCGTTGTTTAATTTGTTCGTCATTTTGATTGTTTGCTGTATGTGAATAATAATATTAACTGTTTTTAAATGTGTATTTGTGCATCAATGATCCACTGAAAAGCTAGGTAACAACCTGCTGTTCTTAGGGTCTTGGACTTGGAAAATTGTGATGGCAATGATGGTTCTTTACCTTTCTGATGCGCAAAAGGTTTTTTAGATTGTAAAAAATAGAAACGTTCACTGAAAAAGTCTTTGTGAAACCACAAATAGGTATTGTATTTAAAAATACAGTTCAACAATACCTTTCCAGCTTGTATTTTTCTATATGTGCATGTGGTTCTACAGCAGTCTTAAATATAGTCTTTAGAGAATGCACTGTGCTTGGCAAGAAGTGTGTTGTTTGGTACTCTGTGTAATCTCTTATAGTCTCTTATGCTGAAATCTCCACTCCACCTGTACAGTTATCTAAAAAAACACTGAGCTGTTTCTAAAAACATACTTTACTTACAGAGTGCACTGAAACAGACCTCGCCCCTGCTTCATTGTTTTAACTCGCTATAAGATTCATCTGTGTCACTTGACTGTGGCCTTTAAAAGGGCATTAGCTGCAAAACAGCACCAAAATGCTCCAGCGGAGTGGATAGGTCTTTCACTAAAGCCCCAGGGTATAGCAGGGCTGAAACCTCTGAATGCGCTGTAGTGGTCAGACAGAAAAGCAGGACAACTTCATCTTGATTTCTGGCTCTCTTGCTCCCCCTGCTGAAAGTCACATGTACAGCCGCTGGATGAAAACAGCAGATTTTTTTTTTTTAGATAAGGCTAAGGAACCTTTGGAATTCAGGAGGGAAATTGATGGCGGTCGTAAAATAAGCTATTATCATTAAAACAAGACAAAGTGGCCCATCGCATGAAGCTCTGTTGCTGCAAGCGAGCAAGAACGCGTAGGTTTGTACAATTTAAAAGAAGCGTAGATTTCCTTTGAAGATACTATGTTGCCTTTTTTCCAAATTCAGCTTGATTTTTTTTGCTAATGGAAGATTTCAAATGTCTAGTCATGTTCTGTGAACCTCACAAAAAAAAAGATACAGAAAAACAGAGAAACAGCAAGTTTGCGAAAGATCATGGTCATTTCCCATTTTAATCTCAAATGATCCATATAACGACCTACTGCCCTTGCTGTAGCTCTGGTCTGGCTTGGATTTTCTGAAAAAGCATTTACAAAGCAAGCTTTGTATCGCTAGCATTATATTGCATATAGCATCATCAGAGACCAAAAGCGCCAAACCTAAGACCTTTACCACCTGTTGCCATGCTTTGTTTCTTCCTCCACTGCAATAAATGCCTGTTACCTCTTGTCTCGTCCTACAGAGATGAAACAATATGATCGACATAAGTACCACCTACTTACCGATGGCACCGCTTTGTGTCTGCCCACTACACAATCGATGTTCATGAAATTCTTAGCATTACAGGGCTCATGCTGGGGGAAGTGAGCATTGAGGCCATTGTTCAGTGTGTGGGTGCACGGCTTGGCAGCACTGACTACTTTGTCTTTTTGTTTGGCGCGCCGTGACTTTCGCTTCAATGAGCTTATGCCGAAGCTGAGCTGCTCTGCTCAGAAAGTGATAGCGAAAGAAGAGAAGTAAAAGATGGAAAGAGAGAGAGAGAGAGAGAGATGAAATGAATGTAGAAGAGAGAGAGAGGATCTTAAAGGAAACGGTCACTGATGCGAACTAGCTTGTGAGGAGCTCAATCCAAGGTCGGGAACATCGCTCGCATTCTACTTATATTAAAGAGCGCACCAAAATTGTTAGCATTCATTTCTTCATTTTGTGAATAAAATGCTGGTGTGTTGGTTTGTTCCCAACAGGCTGCTTAATTAGTGTAACCAGCAAAACTGTCTTTGAAATTTTTTTTAATGGAAATTTATGCAGGTGTAACATGATGTTTTGAAGCAATGCCAAGGTCGTGGGTTTGATTCCCAAGGATTGCATGAACTGATGCATACTTTGAATGCATTGTAAGTTGCTTTAAAGAAAAGCGCCCACGACACGCATATATTTACAGTAAATGTAAAACGTAGCATGCATGGTAGTTACTAAGTTATTTCTCTAACAAGATTTTGTCGAGATGAAACAGATGAAACATAATCGTAAAATAGGTTCCAAAAGTGGTTTTCACAGTGATGCCATAAAAGAATCATTACTGGGTTCCCCAAAGAACCATTTTTTTCTTTGTGTGGAGAACATCTACTGAATGTCTTTCCACTATAAAACGGTAAAAAGTCCTTAAACTCCATTGCATATCCCATAACACTAAGTGTTGATTTGGATAATTGCGGATAGCTAAATGGGAAAAAGTATATTTTTAAATCATCTAGATTGCATAATCATCTTTATATGACAATAGAGATACAGATTGTTTAAGATTTGAATGGCTGTGAAGTATATTTGTGTTATTCATTTGTGTTTTGTTTTCAGTAAAATGCCTAAACATCCTTTAAACAAAATTATGGAAAATTGTGACAGATAATAAGGCATTTTTGTCAAATAACGTATCTTCTCAAATTATATTTGTTTTCCTTACCCCATTGGCATTTTTTTTACTAAACCTCATTAAATTTAGTAGATTTATGTTTAAAACAAATAAAAGCATTTTGCCAGTGGGGTACGAAAAATATCTCATGCGATTGTTCTTCGCAAGTAAATGTTTCTTGTTTAAAGATGCTTTGATAATTATACACCAAAACAAGACAAAATACTTAAGTGTTTTTGCATTAAATACTGTGGAACAGAAATAATTTGCTCAATTAAACCAGCGATAGCATCTCACTCTGTCAACAGCTTCCCCCAGAATTCAAGACGTCTGTTTGACAGAATATTTTAATGCTTTTAATGTGCTGTATGATGACTTCCAGATAGTGACAGAGCAAAGTGGTCCGTTGGGAGAGTTATGAGTTGTGTAATATATGGCATAACATTGCAGCATACATAGCCTACTGTGTCGCTAGAAAATCTCAGTTTATTGCAAAATGAAGTGATTCGATTATGCATACCATATTATATATACCCAGCACAAGTCTTTGTTTTTTTCCCAAAGGCTCTTCTCACTCTTGGCTCTAATAATGGACTGCAGCTGGGGTTGGTCAGCACAATTTGGCTTTCATTATTACAAGTTTAGCTTTACCCCTTCACAGGAAATGAGAAACTCTCATTGCATGTGATGATCTCAGCTCATAAAATATAGAGGACGGGGATAAAGGGTTTCCTGAGGTATGGCTCTTTCAGGGAGATAAGAACAACAGCTCATCATCCTGTGTCAGCTCTACCCGCAGGTATACAGCAAACTTTCTCTCAGCCTCAGACACCGAACACCCACTGGCATGATTTCAGGCACTGTGTATATGAGAATTAGAAGTGTATACCGACACGGCTCTGCCCTGGATCGTTTGCGTATCCCGCGCGGAGTTGGATGCTTAATTATTCACATGAGCGTTACTTTGTTAGCGCGGGCCGTTGGGACGGATGCGCTGGTGGTGACGTCAATACAGTAATGGCTTAGATAATGAATATTAATTAGACCAAAAATTCTACATTATATTTTTTTTACTAATATATAAATAATCCATGTGATGTGTTAATCTGCACATCAGGGCTGGAGAATGTGCTAATTTATAAATAAAATGAAACGTTATGAGTGGAGCAATATTATTTTATACTGTAGCGTATATTATAGAAACTGAGTGCTCATTACAGCGATCATAATTGCCGTCCGGTTTGATTTCTAAAATGATCTTATTTGATCAGATTGAAAATTAATTTGAAAAAATCATTCCCACATCTGGTATTCATCTTTTTTTTCCTCCATACACTGGAAGTCAGTAGCAACCTGAGACTTCTGTCAAGTCTGATTATATTTTTGAGTTAACTGTCCCTTTAAGAATGATTCCTTGTTTTCACTTTGATTGTTATTCGCTATTGTAAGATCATTTAGTTTATTAGGTAACACTCTAGACACTTATTCAGTACTAAGTATGACTTTTCCCTTAGTAAATTCCTTATTTGCTGCTTAGGAAGGTAGTTGTTAAGTTTAGGTATTGACTAGGATTATGGATCTAGAATAATGTAGAATAAGACATTAATATGTGCTTAATTACTACTAATAAATGGCTAATATTCTAGTAATATGCATGCTAATTAGCAACCAGTTAAGAGATCTTAAAATAAAGTGTTACCAATTATTATTTTTACCGTACCTACACATTAGTGAATGTATGTCGCATTTGTTAGCATTTTGCTTTCACTAGTGCAGCAATAAATATGTAAATGAATCAGTTTACTGTAAATAAATAAAATACGTTTTTGATATTAACAAGCTGACATCACAACAGCCGCAAGACAATTGTTTGAGCTTAGCTTTTGTTCCCGTCCCCTGTTTTCTCTGCATACGCAAGACAAAAGTGTTTTGTTGCCATGTTGACTACACGTATCTCCTTCTCCACAGCCAAACAACAGATATGGCTGCTTGCCCAGCCGGCAACAAATCCAGGAGAATAGAGAGGGTTCTCCCGAGGGCTGTAATGTAATTGCCATTTCGAAGTTTACTTTCGCATCCGTTTATAACCACCTGAGTCAGCAGCTGTCTGCGTTAATTCCACATTCATCTCAGCCCTTTTGTTTTCATGTTGAAACCAAGGTTGAAGGGGTTGGGAAATGGAGCTCTCCTGACTAATTGTGCTTGCTTAAGTCGAGACGCTTAAGAATAAACTATTGAAAAGAAATGCATTATGTAGCGTTTTGTTTTCTGTAATGAGTTTCCTTTAATGAGTATCCTTAAAAGTTAGGTGAGCTTGCTAGTTGAAAGTTCGAATGCAAGGCTTGATTAAACAAGGTCTCTCCTACTACTACGATTTTGCTGTTTGGTAAGAAGTCATTTCGAAGCCTTTTTATTACGCACATGAAAGCGAAAACAGGGAACGCAGCCACAAATTCATTCCCATATCAAACGAGGCTCATTTTGTCCGTGTTTATGATTAGCTTTTATCCTCTAACAAGTGCCAAAATGGCTAACAACATGTAATCTCGAGTGATATGTGTTTACTCTCCTCCTCTGCCCCTTTCTAACATTCGCAATTCCCGTAACACCCCCAGAACACACAAAAGCCCCAGCCAACTGCACAATAAAAGAGATATCATCTCCATCTCGCGCGCCGTCTCTACATTGTACTCTGCAGCATTGTGGAGGGAGGCCAAAGCTGGAGGATGCATTACCTGTTTGGCTCATGTTACACTGGCCCATGGAGAGCCACGGATCAAGATTAAGTCACATTTGCATTTTAATATGCTATCCGGCACGGAGACTTTCCTGTTCTTTTCTATTTTGTGCTTGTTTAATGGTCTTCCGTGAACCGAATGCACAAGTTTATAATAAACAGAGGACTTCATTATGTAAATGCAGGGTCTGCATTACACCCCAGAGTGGTTAAAGCGTCTCTGGGGATGGATTGTGAAATATGTCCCGTGAAATTCCACATCAAACAGGGGTGCGGAAAAGCCAGGTTGTCGTTATTATTGGATTAGATGGAATAGCGGGCTTGCTGACATAAATTAGACGCTGCGTGGGATTTTAGGAAGGGGGAACGCTATGAAATCAGAGATATTTGTGTTTGTGTTATTGGTCATGATTGGGTGACAGAGGATGAAATATTACCAGGCGCCTGCAAGTGTACTTTAAAAACACGGTTTGTATTCGTAGCGTGTCACTCAGTTGAAAATGCTGCCTTTTTAAAATAACTACATATCAGTCATCTGGTGGCACGCAGGACGACTACTTGGATTTATTGGACTGAAGGGAATGATAATTAGACCTGTAATTGGCATTTACATCCAGGCACATTACCCAGTCTCCTTTGGGAAATATCTTACAAGTTCAAAACAGAGGAAAATTCAATTTTCCCTTTGCTATGACCTTGTATGTGTCATCAGTTATGTTACATTTCTAGCTATAAAATATACAATATTGTCAGGGTCTTGAAGCAACAAAACAAATGTTACCTTCACATGAATGTGTGGCTTGGTTGATTAAAATCATTCATATTTAATTGACCGCAGCTTGGAGGAATCCGACGTTCGTCGGTGCTGTATGTTCTACTGTTTGCTTTGCTGCATAAATATCTCATATTTTGTTTATGAAACATCTGCTCTGTTTATGCACTCCATGACTCTTCAGATTCGGGTTTGTGTTGCAACAGAAAGTAATTGGAGGTGGAGAAGGGTTTGTATGACTCCCACGTCTTTATACAGAATTGAAAACGAAACCTTTAAAAATAAAATGTGACCTCAAAACCATCTAAGTGTTTACCTGAAACCATCTCAGAGGAGTCATGGTTTTGATGTTTGCTCTGGTTGTGCGTTTACACCATTTCAGATGATAATGGGTTTTTTTTTTGGTTTGTTTGAATCGATCTTTTACTTTTTTATGTGTACGTTTCTCAAAGTTTTTTATTTTTCTCTGTTGATCATACATTCAGCTATAAATATACATTGTTTATTATAAAGTTTCATAATAAATATCCTTTTACATATATATATATATATTGTACGAAAATATATTTTTTTGTATATTGTATTGTACATAGAGTATCTCATTTCTGCATGGCCAAAGGATTCCCTCCACACCTTCACATAATCTATGGATTCAAGGGGAAAAAAGTGTTAATGTTGAATCCAAGCCTTCAGAGAAACTCATTTTCTCTGAATTCTTTTATTGCTTTTATTGAAGAGTAACTTTTACAATCTTTAAGAGGAGAAAATCTTGACAATGCAGAAACAAAGAATAGTTGCACCATCTCAAAATGTGGGTTATTTTCAAACTTCTCACGTACCAGTTCAGCATGGTTCAGACTTGCACCGAAAACTGCCCCAGGTCTCTCAGCGCTTCTTCTGGTGAACATTTACTACAAAAAGGGGAATTAATCATTTTTGTCTTCTTTTATGTTTACTTCTTCCTTACATATATTATGTATAAACAAGATATAACATTATGTAAAAAAACCCAATGAGCAAAAATTATGGGTTGTCTGTAACCCAATTGTTTGGTATTTTAAAAACAATAGTTTTTATGAATATGACTGCACAAAGCATGACCAGATTTCACCAGCGAACAAGAGTACTGGGTAAAAACTGAAGTCCTAAAATACTAAAAGGTGGTGTCATGATCATAAAAAAAAAACCTTTGGTGTAGCGAGATGAACTTTAATATCTGCACTGGCTGTCTTGAATCTTTTAGTTGGATCAATCCTTATAATCATCTGACACACTTACTGAACGGCAAGTACAGCATATAGACTATTTAGTTTCAGTACTTCTGTATCATTCTGAAATTTCTGTGTACTTGTACTTTTCACCCAGTCATTACAAGGACTAATGTCTGTTTGGGACTACTGATACGAGGGACTGGTGTAGTATTAATATGCAAATGGCCCATTGTTTACAGTTTCTCTTGATTAAAGTTGTAAATTAAAGGGAAAGCACGGGGTTACATCAAAGCCTGATTGCTTTTTCATAAAGAAAGCTTCCAAATAGAGTTTATCAAAAGAAAAGGCTTTAATGCCTAACAGAGCTTGACGGAATTCTGATGTTTAGTTTGGTCGACATCAAATGAGCCAATCATGTGTCATAGTCATAAAGTCTTTTTGCTTTTACGTTTCAGTATCAATACACTTGATGCAAAAAATAAATAACTCATAATGACATATCCAGATGATCAGGAAGATCTATCAAGAAGTAGAAACGCTGTGTTTGGTGAGCATGGAACGAATATGGTCGGATGTGCAGGTTCAAAAACAAGGGCTTTGTGTTGCTCATCCAAACGATCGAAAACGAAAACTTGTTTGATCTCTGAATACTAAGGATGGGACATTAGTGCTCAAAAATGTCAAGCAGAAGAGAGGTGCCCTTGTGTCTGTTCTTGGAAGCGCTAAGAGATAAATCCATACAACTAAAATAAATAAACAAATAAATACAATTCCTGCAGAAGCTGTTTACGAAGTAACCTTTAGAGTCAAAGCTGCCCTCTGTAAAGACATGCTAAAGACTGAAAAATTAATGTATTCATGTATACGGTTATTGTAAAATCACATGTATCGTAGTCCAATAAAACAATAATCTACTGTTTTTATGAAGGTATTAGTTGTAAAGTAGATATTATTGTATTTGTAAAAGATATTAAAATCTGAATGAAATCATTATTTCATTGGATCTAATTCATTCCATGGTCAAATGGACACTTATAGCATTAATATTCTTAATCTTCTTAATCTTAATATTTTTTATATTGGTTTTTTTATATTGGTTTTATATATTAATATATATTATATATATATATATATATATATATATATATATATATATATACATATATATTTATCCGCTTTATTTTATATTTGTTTTATTTTATTTTTAGTGCATTTTAGTCATTTTAGTGGTTAAATAAAAAATAGAAATGTTGCATTAGAAACTTTTTTAGGTGTTTAATATAATAATTATATATTATTTTATTTTAATTAACAACAACAAAAAAGCTTTACCGAACAACAGCTGGAATACGACTCTCAGCTATTGCCATGATACTGAAATGGCTTGTGGGATATGCTGGTGACATCTGGAAAGGCTTTTTGCATTCTGTTTTGCAATTCCATGCTGATTTCAGCAACACACTACAGGGTGGCATCCTCTGCAATACCACTGTACTCCACCCAAAGTGTCATATCTCACGATTCATATTTCCCATGTGTTCCGATCGATTTAACGCCCACAATATAGCCTACAACTCATAAGAAGTGAAAAATATAAAAACGAACTATGAAACTATCAGCTTTGAGCAACAGCTTGAAGCAGAGGCGGATCAGATGTTGATTTGGGATTTCAACTTTAGAAACATATTAACACCATGTGATGACACGGCAATAATGCATATTTACAGTTAAATGTAACATCCATCATTTCTTTGTACCTTTGATATATCTATTGTGTTTTACAGCAAGATAGAAAGTATGAATTCTTATGTAGTTGCAGCAGCAGTGCATTACGTTTTCAGTGCCATTTACCTCTTAAAAAAAAGTTGTGTGTCTCAAGCATCATAGGTTTCTCTGGCTTCTAGCATGCAATTTGGTTCTTCCTCTGTGATCAATTCCTGCAGTGCCTTAGAGACCTGTAAGAAGGGCTGTTAAATTTTTTTTAAAGTACTGCTGAAGCAGCACAAGGACTGATTTAAGTGTTTAAAAGACAGATGGTAATCTCTCCAGCTCTCCTTCTCATTCTCTGTCCAGGCTCAGGCCAATCTCTTCTCTCTACTGCTTAAGATAAGTTGTACGCTAGCGATTTGTCTCTGTCCGTGGCACCTGCCTCATTATTCCTGCTGGATGTTAAGGGACAGCTTAACCTATGCTGCTTGTCGACGAGAGCATTTGTCAACATTTAATAGCATCGTCCGCTGACACACCAGCAATCTGTACAGCCAAAAGCAGGAAGCGGCAATAGAAGATGAGCCTAAACAAATGTCACATACATCTTAATGTCTGCAGGATAGCTTCATCAGTCATAGTCAGTGGATTATATAAGAACAAACAAATAGATAACCTCAGTGAAAAACTGGTAAGTGGCAGTAGGCTAAACCTTTAAGAATGAAAGCTTGTTTTCATCTCAGAGATTTTTTCTCATTGCAACTTTTTATCTCACGGTTGCGAATATTCTAATCTGACTTCATAACACAACAATGCATCTTTATCACAAATTAGACTTTTTTTCACAGAATGTCTTGCATGTTTGTTGCATTTGGAAATATTTGATGCAACTGTTTCTCATATATTGGATTTTAAGATGTAACTATTCGTATCACATTGTAATATCTGATTATTTCAACTTTATTTCTCGTAACTGTAACTTTAGATTACAGTTATATTCTAAAGGTTCATATCTCACCAATGTGAACTGCAATGTTATATCTCACACTTGTTATTTTTCACAACTGAAATGTTATATCTCATAATTCAGAGTTCTGCAATTATATATAGTGTTTGATTACACAATAGTGGCTGTATATATATATATATATATATATATATATATATATATATATATATATATATATATATATCACAATGTCATCTCATAAATGCAACCCTTATATGCATATGTAAAAATTGTGATTTGAACATTTTATATCAAAATGTCACTTCATATCTCACATTACAACCTTAGCTGGCTATTGCAACTTTCTATTTTACATTTAATTTCTCTTAACTGTAAGATTATATTCTATCAACTGTGATTGTGAGACTGACTTATACAAAAGAATACAGTTGCCTTTTTCCCCATCGCAACTTAATTTTTGCGATTTTAATAGTTTTAATAACTTAATAGTTGCGATTTATATATATATACATATTATATATATACTGCTAATTACAAGCTGCATATATTTCTCATCATTTTGTCTATGTCTCACAATGTGACTTTATTATGTTTATCAGCTGCAACCTTATATTTATAACTGCACCTTCGAATATCCCAAATGCTGATTCTCTGATTCTCACAATTCATTCTTCCATTCTTAACCACCGTCTGCTATGGTGCACTTTGAATAAATGAGCTCGCTTGTAGTTCTGACCCTGCTGAATTCAAGCAACTTGGTAAATGTTTGCCCCAGTTGTTGCTTAGCCCGCATTTTTCACTGTCCTATATCTTGTGGGCAATTAGGCAGATAAAAATCTCATAGCCTTACTTGGACAGTAACTTGATAAGTGAATGAATATCCTTGCAGGCTAGGATTGAAAAGGGGTCGGCCAGGAGAACCAAGCCTTCAGCATTCACGACATAGTGAACTGGGCTAATCTTACTTTTCAAGCTTGAGGCAACTGTATGATTGGTAATATTTATCAGATACGGACAAAAAAAATTGTGCAGAGAGGAGTTACAGTGAAGCTTGAAGATAGTTCACATCCCTGAAAACCTTTAAAGCAGATTCGGTTAAAGGCTATTATCTGACACTGTCATTAAGACTAATTACCTGCCTCAAGGGCAAGTAAACAGAGGATAAGTGAGATTAGACCTTGTTTGCACAACTGATGAGTCCTGAGCCTTACTTCAAGCTGCTATAGACAACCAGCGACAGCCGGACAACTGGACACAAAGTCAATGATGATGTGATGGAACCGTGCGTACGGTCATAAATGCATGATTGCTTCATCACACCTTTGATCACAGAGGTTTGTCCCGTGCATATATCCTCAGTGGAGAGGAAAATCTGTAAAATGACAATCAATAAAAGCCATTACGTGGAGGCCCATGTGACAAATCCATGCCGTAGCGCTGTATTAAATTGATTTTTCCAGAACCAAGATGGATGACAGAGTTACAGGATTGAAATGTTTCACAATCCGTGTCAACAAGTCTTTTTTTAAGCAATTGTTTGTCTGATATCACACGCAAGTGCTACTTAAACGAAACAATACTATATCCATTAGACACTTTATTCAAAATAAAAAACGGGCCACTGAGGGTTTTGTTTGCTTGCTTCACCATATATTTGCGTGGTTTGTTTTCTTGCCTAGATTGCCTCATCCATGCTTGCTCATCACATTTGTCATGCTTGTTTTAAAATTGCTCGGTCCAGTTTGGAGAGTTTACAGAGGAAATGCAAAAATTGAATCAATTGAGAAAATAAGTATGTTTATAACACCACTGCATGTTTTTCTCTCCTCTTCATTCCGAATAAGCAAGAAAGCATTACTATGATTCATACTAGAAGGCATTCGTGTTAATGGAAGATAGGGTTGATGAGGCAGAACCAGGTCTATCAATCTGCACTAGTCCCATTTTTGTAATCCATCATAGGAAAAGAGAAATTAAAGGTGCAAACCAGGTCGTCTTGGGCTTATACTAACACCTAGTGGTGTGGATGATGCATTACACCAAATTCCAGAGATGCGTTTTTTTCTGTCAGTCGTTAGTAATTTATTTACAAGTGAAAGTGTTTCTCAATATGACCACCCCCACGAGGCAACGAGTTCTATGTAAAATAAAACAGCTGCTATTAAGATACTAATATGTCTTCATCTTGTTTGAGTGTAAATGTTTTTAAACATTTTTTCTAAAAGCGCTCTTTATTTATTAATGTGTAAAACTTACCAAGGGCAAGCTTTTAATATTTGATCTTAAGCCGAAATGTTTGTTTAATCTCTGCTTTTGACGCTTTAGATCAAGAGTTTGTAAGGAGGTTTGTCTCTAACACCTGGCTTTGGTTGGATCTGTCTTTTCAAGCTTTTCCTCTATCTCTCTCGCGCCTGTTCCACTTCCTCCAGCCATCTGCCAGAGAGGCAGAGAAGGCCCCATTTCTCTGGCAATGTCTGTCAGGGGCCTCAAGGCCCACCAGTCTCTGCTAGTGCATCTTTCTTGGCAAGCCTTCCCCCATTCCATATGTCTGACTTGCAGGGCTGAGAAACTGCCACGGGAGGACAAGGTAAGAAGGTGCACGTCAGGGGGTGAAGAGAGACAAGCTGTTCCTCCGGTTTTCCTCAGAACATGGACAGAGAGTGAGAAGTTAGGTCACAGAGCAGAAGTCTTTACTGGTGGGAATGATTTTCTCATGTTCTCATTAGCATCACTGCAAGGACGCTGTTGGAAAGGATCTCTTAATTACTCAGATAAAATAAAGCGGTGATTAGACAATCATTTGTGTTTGCATCATATTATAAGATGAAGCTTTGCCTGGAGTCAAGATAGGCTAGCATGAAATTTTAAACTGGTCTGATCTAGCTGAAAAGATCATTTTTCTCCATTAATGAAAGTTCAGGAAGAGTTGAATAGGCCTATTATAGCTTAAGTTCAAATATATTTCATAAGCAACATGTGGTAGCCAAAATTATTAGAACATGAAGAAACAGAAGAGTCAGACTAAATCCAGAAGAACTGCGGCAACGTCTCCAAGAAGCCTACCTGCAATGCTACTGTAGCAAAATAATGTCATAAATAGATTTCCATCACTTCTATTAACTAAATTTAATCAACATTTGGTGTGGCCATCCTTTGCATTTAAAGCAGCTTGTGTGTATTTAAAGGTGCATTTGCTCATAGTAGCTTTGCCGGTAGGTCTCTTGAAGGATCTGCAGGATCCTGTGGATTTAGTTTGTCTCAATTTGTTTTGTTTCTTCTGTCATTCCAGACAGACTGGATGATGACGATGAGATCAGATCTTTGTGTGGGGCACTGGCTGTTGTCAGACTGCTTGTGCAAACAAAAATCGCACTGGATTATTACAATTAATGGCAAAATTAATAATCGCAAAGGTAAACTGGTATTTCCTACCGGCACACTACAGCAAAAGATAGAAATAATGGTCTTAAAAGTATTTTTAGCAGTGAAAATACTAGTATTCTGATCATTTTGGCCACTAGTATATGTATTGCAGTGCTATTAATGTTAACTAATACTATTAAACCTGTGTTTCTGTAATTGAAATAGGTCTGAAATATAGATATTAGAGAGATGAAAAACTTACAATTAAAATATTACAACAAAGCTATACAGAAATATATACATTCTACATATATTTAACTACAAAATTATAAATATAAAAGCTCATTCAAATACTATAATAGTATATAAGTCATACTAAAATAGCACTGATGTAATGAGACTCCATCAGGATAACTTAATATGTGTATGTTAGTGATTTTTCTGACAGGTACAGGTATAAATTTGTTGGCATGTCACCACGCACAGAGTGTAAAACAGTCCCTTTACATTCTGTAACTTTCATGACTGCGGATACACATGGCATTTCATTAAATACTCTCTCAAATTCCTCAGTGTTATCATCAATAGGCCCAAACTCCTTATCGCCCTCTGCCAGTCTTCTCAGTAAATATTTACAGCCAGGCTCGCTGGACCCTAGGAATACTAACATAAAGCCGAGGACCTTTAAACAACATGGGAGGAGTGTGGAGCAAGCCATCAAGGCTACTTCAACACGACACTGATTAATACTACAAATATTCCCTCTAGCATATTTTGCAACCCCTTTTAATGAGTTTATTTAGGCTTGAGTGAACTGAAAGCGAATCACGCCAGCAGGAGGAGCTTTCGAATAGGTTGTCTGCGTTCAACACTTTCATCTAAAAAAGAAAGAATAGAAATTGGCTTTTAGTGTGGAAAAGCATAGGGGAAAAGCAGCCTAATTGCAATTTAGTGGGCCCCTGAGAGACAGAAATCGTAGAATGTTGAAGATAAAGTGTCTTTTTCTGGCTTTAAGACCACATAAAAAGTAGGAATGTCTTATGGTATTGCCTGGGAAAATGTAATTGCGTAAATTGTTAGAGGTGCTTTATACAAAGTGTACATTTATACAAAGAAAGGAAAGTTGTTAACCACACCAATCCGAATGTATTAAGGATGTGTTTACACTGGAAGTAGTTCACTTCTCATGGTTTATTCTGAACCAAAAAATAAACGTGTGCTCAGTCCTGGTTTGCTTAGCATTCACACTGTAATTTTTAACACTGAACCGAGAGATACAAATCAAAAAGCATGCAGTCATTGAACAGCTTTTATGAGGTATATTTTGCAAACTTACTAAACACCCAAGACGCTGTACAATATAAATACTGTATGTATGTATACATATGGTATTTTTGCCAGGTTTAGCTAGTTGTGTTAAAATGTGTCAAAACAGCAGCAGAAATTCCTCTGATTCACGAGACGCTCAGATGCCTGTACCTAACTGTAATGAGCAAAATAGCTCCTATTACAAGAACCGGGTAGCTTGAACATTGAGTTTTTTTATGGTGCATCTTGTAAAATCACGTCCTCTATTTGGTCCGTTTAGATGTCTTTGGTCCGTATTGCAAACACACATCATAAACCACACCAGAATTCATTTGGACTCCTGAAAAGGTGGGTCCTGGTCAACTTGTTTGGTTTGCGTCAAGGTTCAGGTGGAATCAAACCTGCCTAGTGTGAACACATGCCAACTTGTTCCGTCTCTCCAACTGCTGTCTGTTTTCACTGTCATCACTTGCCATACATGTGTTAGGATAATATTAACCATTAGCTATCAACGGAGTAAACCCACAGTATTCAATTTCAATACAGCTCTGTAATACTGGTACTACACTGCACATCCGTCCATCCACGTTTCAGAATTTCTGCATGATTATTCAAATTCATTCAAAAATATGTCACACTGTGGCAATTAATGATGACTTCACAGCCATTGATTTGGAAAGCACGGAAAAAAGAACATTGTCCTGCTGTTCTAATGTTCAATTTCTGTTACTTCATGTTTTTATTACATGTCAGATTCAGGGCATGCCGTCTTTAAAAGAGCAGGGCTCACTCGCTGATGACCCTATTGCTATAACAGAAATTAGAAATATTTTGGCATTTGGCATATTGACATTTAGAGGTAAGCGAGCAGAAACGGGGGAACGTGACTTTCAAAATCCACATTTAGGCGTGTTATCTGCATTTCGCTCAAATGGTATCAATATCTTTGAGTCCTGCTTCTGTTGATTTGTACTCTGTTGTGAAGGTGTCAGCTCTGGCTGGATCTATCTATCCCTCTGTCAATCCACCAAGCTGATTTCAAACTTCAGCAGCTAGACCCCTCAATTTCCTTGTTTTCTCGCAGACACTTTCATTTAGATTTTGTCAAGATACATTCAGCACATTATGTGCTTTGTTTCCCAGAGATTACAAACGATTCCTTTCTTTTCCCCCCCCCCTCCCCTTTCCTTTTGTGATAACATCAGGTAATGGGAGAATGTAGTACTCTGAAGAGGGTCGTTGATGAGAGCGCATTTTACTCTGTATGAAACCACTATTGTTACTGTTTTTCAGAGTTATTAACCTGATTTACAGTACTTCCAGACTATCATAACAGTCCACTTCACAAGCTACAAAATTGAATCACTCGAAAGGCTGTACGGCTTTGAATTCACGGGAAACAAGCTCACATCCAGCAAATTAACATACCTTCATTTAGTTTCAGACCCCACTGAGTGAGGGCTGCAGGAAAACACATTTGTGATTTCCTCATTCACGCTTGTTATCGGTTAAAATGTCTCCGCATGAAAATGTCTCATTGCTGCAGAGTAGATCATAATGAAGATTAGAGAGTTTAAGGAAACACTCTGCTGCTGTTGAGGGTGTCATTTTGCTGTGTGCAGATGAGGTGTGTAAATTATAATGTAAATTTCTGTTGTTCATTTATGTCTCCACTGTTGTTTGTGTACTTAAGGAAAGTTGGAAGAATATTCTGGCTATTGTGTAACCAGAAAACCTCTCACAAGTGTCTGTTTTTATGGAGATCCTGTAAAGATTAGACTTTTGGATTAATAAGGGAGCCATTTTGAAGCCAAATGACTATTTAGTTGGGAAATTACAGAATTTCTTCATGAAGAGTGCAACATATTATGCTGGTTGTATTTCTAAGATATCACCCAAACTGAACAAACAAAAAATAGCTGTTGTGAACTCAGTAACAAGTTCAAGTTCAGGACTTCCTTTATGTTTTGACTAACTATGTATTTAGTTCACAAGTGTTTTTGTGTTGTTGTGTGTGTGTGTGTGTGTGTGTGTGTGTATATATATATATATATATATATATATATATATATATATATATATATATATATATATATATATATGAATCTGTATAAATAAAGAAAGTGTGTTTGTTATGCAATTTATAACCTAGCTGGCACTGTTTCTACATTATTTGTTTTAAACAAAACTAAATATGCATGATGTATTTTGTGTAGTGTTGAAATAGTGTTTGTTATGTAATGCAATAAAGTTAAGATAATTTGGTTGCACTATTTTACAGTATGTGTACTTGTACTTGCAATTTATTTGCAGTATACTCAAGAAAGTACATAAATATAAAGTAAGTACATAGGGGTTCGGTTTAGGGGTATAGGTTCAGGTTAGTGTAATTACTACAATAAATACATAGTATGTATATGAGGAACAAGAAAAATAAAATAATAAAGTGCTACCCATAATTCCTTCACTTTTAATTATGCAATATTGAATGATTTGTTTTGTCAGGGTCAGCCAGACATGAATTGCTGAATTGTTTGAGAGGTTTCTTTTTTTTTTTTTTTTTTTTTTTTTTTTTGCCTGTTGAGGGTCTGATACTCTATAATGGCACAGTCTGCATCTGAACATGCATCTGTGTGTCCATGTGCGTATTTTTTCTGAGGTGTGTTTGCTTACAAGTAAGGTCCCTGCATTGATTGTGTCAATGTCAATAACATAGACTATTGTTTGTACCCGCATATGTGTATGTGTTTTGACAGGCCGTGAGATATATTATAGGCCATGTCATTTTTCATGTCAGAGCTTTGCAGTGTTGCAGAATCTGTGCAGCCAACAGTATTTCCACAGCCAAGACCGTTAAACCTGTAGTCTAACATGCGAAATACATTCAGCACATTATTGTCTTAAAATGATTTATGCGTGCTGTTTATTTGCGCATGCTGTCCGCATCATCTAGAAGTTGGTATTTAATTAGTAAGATGCACGTTTTTGTACTGTTATACAAAAACCTGATATAGTGACAAAGGCATTTATTGAATTTGCAGTTGGTGAAGCATTTCAGACGAGCGAAAAGTCTTTGAATAACAAGAAATCCAAACAATTGAACTCTGCCTGACGTTTAATGCGTTTTTGATGACTAGCTAAACAAAACTCCATTAAAACGTCTCAACGAAATTAGACCTTCAAGAAGGATAAAGACAAGCCTTTAAGGTCAATTAAGAAATATTACTAGAGCAAGAGTGCTCTTCTACTAGAACGTAAGCTGTGATTTTGAATCTTAAATATCAGCACTCTAGGAACGGCACTCAGCCAATCAAATTAGAAAAACTAGCGGCCACCATAAACGTTTAGTGTAAAAAATATTCTCAAAGATCAGTCTGAAGTGGATTGGGAAAACAGAAACTATTTTCACTTGTTGCTGTTGCTTTAAATTTGCATTTGATTATTTTCACAAGAAAAGATTTCGTGGCAGCAAAACATAGCATAGATGTTTGGCAGGCCGGTGACCTTCACGTAAATTTGTATGTGTCTCACCTCCTTCCCAACCAACCTTTTTCAAGCCGGCTCTCATCATTTCCGTGATGAATTGGCCTGATCAGGAGGCAGAATGGCTGATTAGCTGGGCTGGTAGAATAGCCAAACAAACAGAGGTGCTGAAGAGCTCAAACCAAAAAAAGACATAAGTGCGGTCTGTGCTATGAACAGGTCCTTTCATGGGTCTGTTTACTCTGATTTTTCCCAGTGCTTATTTGCTGTTTCACGTAGGCATAATTTTGAGCTGTTTCAAGTGCCTTTTTTGCAATCTGTGCCATCTCGTCAAAATGAATGGGATCTAGTCGATACGTGTGCCATGTAAACACAGATGAAACAGCCTGCAATGCGCCTCGGGCCATAAAAACAGATATCAGTTCCTGTCAGCTTACCTCAGAGCACTTCTTCCATGAACTTACCTCAGAAATGGGTGATTACACGAGGCCATGCATAAATAAAAGTGACCCGAGAGCAAATTTCGCCCGAGGTTCTGTTTAGTATGGTAATTCTCTAAATCCTCCTGCAATCCTTCTAGCCAATCTATTGGTTTCATTTAGGTTTAGCCTAAAAATGTATTCCAATGTATTTTAATGTCGTTCGCAAAATTGGCAAATATATCTTCAGCGGGTCGGTGTCCTACTTTCTAAGTGCTTTAATTAATCTTGAGTTAAAGACGAGACAACATCCTCTCGTGTTGCTTTGGGGCGGGCAGAGATGGGAGTTGAAATTCGTAGTTTCTTTGAATCTGATGATAATGCACCCCTCCACAGGGCTCTCTTGAGGTTGGGAATATTTGATTAGTAAATGGTTATGTACCACCTATCTTCCCATTAATCTCATTGTCTTCAAAATCTGGCTGAGAAATTTTGGACTTTTTTGTTAAGCATCACTGTATATAACTGCTCTTTATAAATGTACTGTATTTATTTAACACAAATGCAGTAAATATATTTGAATATTGCTATCAATTAAAAGAATTATATATATATATATATTGTAATATATACTTTAACATGTTTCAGCAGGCGTTACTATGCCCTTCAGTAACATATGATCTTTCAGAAATCATTACATATTTATAACAATGTTTATGTAATAGTACTTTTTTAACTATATTTTTTTTGTACAAATAAATACAGCCTTGGTGAGCATAAGCGACTTAATTATTAAAAAGAAAACACAATTATCCCAAACTTTTACAAGTTAAAACTTTCATAGTAAATAATAACTACTTAAAGGGATAGTTCACCCAAAAAAGAAAATTCTGTGAGTAATTACTCACCTTCATGTCGTTCCAAACTGTATGCTGTTCTGTGTCAGCTGCTCCGCACGGATATGTTGTTTTCATTCAGATCAAAGCATAAACAACATACACCTGAAATAGATGGAAATAGACTTCAGTGGATACTCTTTAAAATGGTGCCATAGTGACATAGAGGAAACAAACTGTTGAACAAAGTCATTATTTTTGCATAGAAAAAGTTTTCTTGTAGTTTTCTTGTGATTACGGTTGAATCACTGATGTCACATGGATTGTCTTAACAATGTCCTTGCTACGTTTTTGGCCCTTGATCGTGGTCGTTTGCTTACTCAGAGCTCTCGGAATTCACCAAAAATATTGTAAATTATCGTTCCAAAGATGAACGAAGGTCTACGCGTTTGGAACGACATGAGGGACTTCAGAATGAAACCTTGATTTAACAAAATTGACTACTTGCAGGCAAAAAACCTCTGTAATGTACCTCTGTGCACTTTTTGTGCAACACCGTGTTTACATGCCTTACTGCAAGTTTTTCTGCAATTTCAAAGAGGCTTTTCCACTGAAACACAGGTTCAATACATGAACTCTGGCACGTTTCATTATGTTGATTGCGATGGTTCACAATTGAAATAAAAAAAGTGGACTGTTGCTGAGGAATTGCTGTATGAATAAATATGCCCTACGCCAAATCCAACTTTAAACCTACCTGATAGCATTAACAAATGCAAAACATATATGAAAAGGCATTTGTTGATGCAGCTGTTCCATTTCAGCTTCCTTTTACCAAGATTTGAACTGTTTTGATGAACAGCAGTTACACAGGATTCAAACCTGAGCTCCTCGTCTCTCCAGTACATCTCTGTACTCCTTGAGCTACCGTACAAACCTACAGTCTATGAAAACCCATAGATATGAAGCTGGATATGAGTGATGCTAACGTTCAAAAGCATCAGTTTTCAAATATCCCAGCATATTAATTAAAAAGTCATAACATGATATTCCTCAAGCAATTGTGCGAAAATTACGCTTTATTCATCGAAACTGGTTAATTCGCGTGAAAGGGAATAAAATGTGTCATAGTTTTACTGCCTCTAGTGTTCATTTCTTTTGGAAATTGCATTGATATGTACTTAAAAAGTGCACCAAGGTATTATATTCCACAGTTAGGGTTTATGTTAAAGCATAACCAACACTGTTTCATGACAATATACTTGTTTTGTAAAGCATGGTGCATTGTTATCATTTGTTTTGTTGTTATTCAAATGCGAAATGTGTAACATATGGGCCGTGTGATGTAAAGCGTACAAGCAGAGGATGGAGTAGCTGCTGAATGCATCATTAGTCCACTGGAGACAAGTGACCTCATATTCTGGTATTGATCATATCCGCTCACTGCTACACAAAGGCAGCCTGCCTTTTGATTAGCTGCAGAAATCAAACGCTAAGGGAAATGCTGGCTCTAACCTGTTCGTTTTTTTCAGATAGGAATGTTCATTTTAAAATCTTCTGTTACTGAAAGCGATAATTGGAAAGAATAACATCTGAGCACATGCCCTATGCCATCAAGTCATTACTCCGTCTTAATGAGGCCATCCATGTCATTTAAGTCAAGCAAGACGGAACACCTCTCAGCGCCGAGCTAAAATACACCCCCTCGCACAATCATTAGACGGCTAAATGCCCGTAATGTTTACACTGATCTTCAGGCTGTGTGGACAACGAAAGCACTTTATCCTCTCTGCATTGATTCTGCCATGGATCCTAAATCTCCACCAACTGTTAAATGGGTGCAAACTGCATTACATGATTCCCTCAAGTCTTTACCGTTCACGCTTTTTCTTCACTTTTTTTAGTGATTCATTTTATGCAAGTGGATAATGCTGCCACTTCCTTGTGGTCTGCAGTCATTAGGTTTCAATCACAAGTAATTGCTTACAAATTACATGCAAATGGCCACAAAATAACAAAACAGGTTCTTACGCAGGTTCGAATTATTCTAAATGAGTGCCTACTGTTAGTAATTACACACTTAGACATGTTCATATAAAGGTTATTCACAATCTTCAAATTCTTACATTATATATGCCTGCACTGGAAGCATTTTTATATGAATCTATGCCAAAGTAATTGTACATATTAAGATACGTTATACATTAAATACATTGTGTTTTTATACTGTATACATACATTGTTATACTTTTTTTTTTTTTTTAATTGGTGGCTATTTTTATGTATTTTAATTGGTGTCTGATGTCTTGAATGTTTCTGTGTGAGTTTCAGAGTGTACCTTCGTGCCTGTGTTTTTTTCTTTTCTTAAAAATATATATTTCCATACAAATCAAGTAACATAAATTCCTACAAAATCATCATCCTAGAAGAAAGGGTTGGATTTATTTCTATTTTTGAAAGAAGTCTCTTCTCACCAAAATTGCATTCATTTGATCAAAAATACAGTAAAAACAGTACTGAGAAATATTAGGGTAGCTGACAAATAAAAATTGGACTGTATCCTATGGTGTGACATAGCAAAAATGTAAAAACAAAATTAACATACAAATATCGTGAGAAAAAGTTAGTAGAGTTAGTAGAGTTACAAATAACATGAGAGAGGTTAATTTTTTTATTTCAAGTTTTTCTTTTATGGTTTTTATTTTAACTAGCCATTATTATTACTTATTATTTGTCAATATAGCCTATACTGTATACATTTAATTTATCTCTGTGGTGCTAAAGGTGTATTTTCAGCAGCCATTACCAGTCTTTAGCGTCATGATTCTTACGAAATCACTCTAATATGCTGATTTTCTACTCAAGAAACTTATTGTTAGCAATTTTAAAAACAGTTGCTGGTTAATATTTTGTGGAAACCATGATACCTTCTAACATTCTTTAAATAATACTCAAAAGAACAGCATTTATTTGAAATAGGAATTATTTTAATGCGTCTTTACTGTCAATCAAGTTTAATCAAGTATTCATTTTGTGCGAAAAGGAAAAAAAAAAAACGTACCGACCCTAAACATGAACTAGTGCTGTTGATGAATCACCTCCGCTTGATGGTTCTTGAATGAGATCTATTGTATTAAGTCTTTCAGTGCCTTAGCGATGTAAGTTAGCTCATTCATATCTCAAGTCCGGCGGTCTCTAAAACTTTTAAGACCTCCTAAACCTCTGACAGTTTATCATTACAGCCGTATGCCCTGTGGATTAAGCGCTAGCCTCAGGCACACTGAAGTGTTAAGAAGCGCGAGGTTTTTGTATCATTCTGAGTCAGCGACGTGTGTGAGCTGCATTCCTCAACATACGTGGAGTCTCTTCAGGTTTCTTATTTCTTCTATGCTTGAGCGGATTAGCTCCGAAGAATATATTGATTTCTGCTTTTGTGCTTTTCTCAGCGAGAAAATGAATAGGTGGGACACGATGGAAACGCAGCAGCGACAAAGAGAGGAAGAGGCCTAATCTGAGGCGAGAGGCGGGCGGTTGGCAGAAAAGCCAAAGGAGAGGTGGCTGTCACGGTGAAGGGTCCTGCGATTTAATAACTCTGAACAAAGAGCTGGCGCGATCTTTAATTACGCCACATGATAGGAGATGCGCCAACCTTGATCCAAATCATTGTCTGACGGACCAAATGGAACATTTAGAAAGGGATCCGTGAATGTGAAGATAGCCAAGGCTCCTTGGACAGAGGTAGGAACGGGGAGGTATAGTGAACTAAAAGGACATTTCGAGAGGAAAATTGATGGAGACAAGAGAGGGAATTGATAGTTAGAAGACAGGAAGCAGCCGGCAAGGTGATTATGCCCATCTCGCCTGTATGATTTAGAGCCCTCTAACCATATAATACAACAGAGAGAATTCATCAGTGCACAGATATACGGCAGGAGCCAATTTACACTAAGTTTCAGGGATTTCTTCCGATGGATTTGCTGGAAAATATAGCAATTCTTTATATGCACTTGCACTCCTATATGGCTCTCATATGGCATTACGAAAAAGGAAGTGATAACACATGAACAAGCACACAATGGTGGAACCGTGGATACTAATCTAATGTTTGTCAGCAGCGCTGGTCCAATTGGCTTATCTGTGTAGGAGAACACTACAAAGGTGTAATTGCTCTTACCTTTTTTTACCTTTTCATTACCTCTACAGGGAGTCTGTTTATGTAGCCATTTAGACTCTTTTTTTCTGTGATTGAAAAGTCTGACTACTGTGTGTGTGTGTGTGTGTGTGTGTGTGTGTGTGTGTGTGTGTGTGTGTGTGTGTGTGTGTGTGTGTATGAATTCAGTGCTGTCTGCACATCAATGCCTGAACGTATTATTCATCATATCGTTTTTTATATATATATATTTTACATAAAATATTTAAACTTTTCTAATCACTATATTTTTTACACCATGATTCTTTCCCTGCGGGTGGTAATTTAGAAAGTTAGTTTCATTGACACATGTCTTAAATACAAAAACTTATTAAACATATTCAATGTTTTTGCAGTTATAATAATAAAAATATAATAGCATTGAACATGCATTATTAGCAGTGCATGTTATTATTGTTACTAAAACTAAAGCTAAATCTAGTAAAATCGTAATAATACAACATTGATCAATAGTGATGCATGTTTTTTTATTGTTTATTAAACTAAAGCTAAATCAAAAAAAAAAACAATTAATTATGAAATAAAATGAATAGGGCCTAAAGCGTGTTGAAGCAATAAAATTAAACTTGGCTAAATAAAAATAATACTATATAGAAATATTTAAGAAAAATTATTATTTATTTGTATATAAATTTGTATTTTAAAATGACAAAAGCATGTAATACAATTACTAACACAAACTAAAATAAAATGAAAAATATTAAAAATACTTCTTTTAATTGTATGTAAAAGTAAATAATGCTAAAATAATACTAGTGCGTGTTGTCGAGCATATATGGGGTAAGTGTTCACAAAGAAACCTAATAATAAATGATTAGCCTATTGGAGACTTTGTAGTGAAGTGTGCTAACATTTTCAAACACAAAATAATTCATGAAAAAGTAAAAGGTAACACACATATAGATAGAGATGCATAAAGATATTACATTATGAATTGACAAAATCGTTTGTCGTTTCTATGCAATTTCGTAAGAGTTATTTTCTTCGCCAGTAGTTTCAGGGAAAGTCGTTTAAGAAGTGCGCTAACCACATCAGTACAGATTGTAGCTTTGACACCACTTAAAAACATAGGTTTTCCATTTTACCGGGTTGCACGGTATTTTTACAGTGCAGCAAAACTCCTCGTCAACATGAGTCAGCCCACTTGAACTGACCTCTGAACATCACTCCCACAATCCCTCAGTCGTCAGAGCTTTCCCACCTCCCATTACTCAAACCCCTGTGTAACCCACAGGGAAGTTCATCTACAGACGCTGGATGTATAAGATGATAAAGCAGCCCAAAATCAGTTTATACTATACTGAACTGGTCACGCTTGTGAAAGATTCTGAGCCTTGAAGATGAAAGCTTTTCCTGTCCACCACGATCCTGATGCAAGAATGATGTTGAAATGAAATGACACAATTCTGTTTCAGACAGATTTCCAGATTATAGCTTCACAGAGAGATTTTTGATCAATTTATTTTATTATTTTATCATGTTTTGCAGCGCTGAAGGCAAAGTGACAGCTACAATCAGCATTTCAGAATATTAAGCACCGGATAGACAAGCAGGGCTTTGTCTTCAGGATTGGGGCGAAAGAAAGCGGGGGCGAGAAAACAACAGAAACCGCGTGCAATTGAACAAACCGTTCTTTATAGAGCGTATATTAAATCTAAGAAAGATCTAAAGTTTGAGATAGAGGCCTCCATTCACGTGAGAGGCTTCAGACTGTCAACAGACCTCGATTTACAGTGGACCTTGGAGCCCAGATGAATGTGATCGGAGCCTTGAATGCTGCGTGTCAAAGTCGTGCACTTTCGTGGAGAGGTCTGATGTTAAGATGTGACTCACGGCCAGCATTATTTCCACAAGAAGGAGAATAACAAAGCACTCTAGGATCCGTGCGTGTTAAAATGGCAGAGAGCCGGTGAAAACTCTGGTGTGTAGGTGACACAATGAATGTTTTGAAGTGTAGAAATGCTGTTTTACATAAGTGTGTTGTGGCGATAAATGGCTTAAAAAGGATTGCGCTACATCGTTCGGCTTACGAAAACGCTCAGGTTTATTGTTGGCTTTGACAACACTGCCATCTGGTGGCAGATGCGTGGGTTTCGGGTTTTGGGTTTTGTTTTATGCAGAGTTCTGTTGCTAATTAGCAAAGTGCAGAGCGCCATTAAGATGATGATGGTGATAATAATGATGATGAACGAGATGATGATGATGAATGAGGTTATGATGTTGAACCGCTTAACAGATGAGTATCGTATATGACTCAAGATGTCACAAAATCTTCATGCTATGTTACTAGATTATTTTTTATTTTTATTGATAACATTCACCTATATCAGTGTGCCATAGGTGTTGCCATAGCAGATTTTTACGTGGCCTTCATATATTTTTACTGGTCTTTTGTATTTTGTAACTAGCCAGAATCAATCATTTAGCTGTCTGTCTGTGTGTGTGTGTGTGTGTGTGTGTGTGTGTGTGTGTGTGTGTGTGTGTGTGTGTGTGTGTCTGTCTCTACAGGGGTTTTTAAAGCTAAGAGAAATTACAGAGCTATTATTTCTAGCACACATTTACTGGGAAACGATTGAAAACGGCAAAACATTACAGATTTAAAATTGAATAGTGCACATTTTTACAGATGATGATGTTTTTAATTACATTATACTTTACAGCTGACTTTATGATATAAATGTTCAACAATTCAATTTAGAGCCGTTTGAAATTTTAAAATCATATGTATAATAACAACCTGAGAATTTAGCTCATTATGGTCTTGAGTAAATGAAATCTCATCCTATTAATCTAATCTCGTTTTCAAAAATGAAACCACATTGACTGGTAAATTAATTCATTGCAAACTGTCAAACTGTACAAATATTTATATTATATTATATTTTCTGGATTATTCCCTTAAGCGAAGTCAGCTGTGTTGCAGATACTTATGCTGTCAAACTTATTTACATTTAGAAGTATAATAAAAAGCAAAAATATTAATAGGCTCAGCATTGTAGAGAGACATCCATCAGTTAGAAAATTAGATAAAAGTCCATAATAGGCATATATGCCGTTCTAAAGTGTACAGCTTTATTGCATCCATACATTACGGTAGTGATGATTTAAATGAATAAATCTTCTGTAGACGGTCTAGTTTAATAAATGTGCAAATTCAATGCTCCAAAAAACATGATAAAAGTCTGTCAGCGTTTGTTTACTCGCTATGTCTTTCCAAGTGAATGATGATGAGAGAATTGTGTTTTTTGGGTGAGCTAGCCTTCGAAGTGATGACATGTTGTTTTATCACTTCGTTTGAAGCTGTGGCAGTTGCTGCAGCGGTGCATTAAATGGATTACGATAGATTTATTGTTCACAATAACAGATTGTTACCCGCTTGTTAATGTGCGCATACATCAAACTGATGTTTTTGTTGCATTGTTTTACCTATACTCTCTAGACAGGAAACACAACAGCGTGAAGTGGAGGTGGGACTTACAGTTGTTTATTCACTTAAATACCATAGTACATCAACACAGTCATTTCCACACACAACAGTATAGTTTAGGTTATCTCCGGTCTTTATTGTTCCTGTTCAGCACTGCAGCAGAACACGAGCGTCAGTTCATCTCCGTGCAAGGGTTCGTGGTTGAGTACAGTTGAGAAAAAAAAAAAAAAAGTTCAAGTGCTGAAAGAAAATCAAGAGGTTCTCGAGTAACTTTCTGAGCAGTCCTTCCTCTTTAAGTGCAATACAAAAGAAACACGGATGTTAAAACAATCTCTAAACATGATCATGTTTGAAATAGAAAAGATTCTGGAAGTGTCTCTGAGGTGAGTAGATCAGTACAGAAATTGAGAAAGAGACACTTCACAGTTTAGCAAAAAAATCATTTACAGAGTTCCTTAAAATTCCACTTGAGCATTACGGGAACTGAGGCCTTAGGTCAGATCCCGGTGGCGCCAGGAGGTGACCTCATCTCTTGTCTTTCTCGGTGACATCAGCTCTTGGCGGGCCCCTGTTGGCCGTCTACTATGTGATCTCAAATGGTCTGTTCGTCTCTTAAACCGCGCGGTACAGCAATTAAAACAACGCATTCTGTTAATAGTTTGTTTAATGCCTACAATATGTAATTAATATTCTAAAGTAATAGTGATCAATATGGTTTTCGTTAAATAAACCACCCGCTATGCGTTCATTTTTAATATATAGTCATCAAAATGAGCCAACGACAACATTTCCATCACTTCATCAGTTCTAGTCTTTGATGACATCATGGATCTGTGACATCATTGTTGTCTGCTGGTGCTGATCAAACTGGAGGGCCTTCACACAGAACGCAATTTTACATTTCGCGCTAAATCCACGCTACATCTCGCGTCTTTTGCAGCATCTTGCATAATACGTTATAAATACGCAGTGCTCAAGTTCAATTCACTTTTAAAAAACGCCACTCTAGACCTTACTCTTTTTTTTTTTATTATTATTATAACGTAAAAGCATGCTTGTACAGAATCCGTTATTGTTTAATGGATTATTGTCTGTTATTTCCATTATTGTTCTACGTAAACATGCACTAGACATGCACAAGTGCAGCTTAAACGTTTCTAAACCTGGCCGGTGTCTAGCGATTTTGAGCGAGATAAAAAAAATAGCATCCTGTATTGCACTGTACTGTTTTTCATTTGTTTTCTTTATAAACGTGATAAACGGGCACACTTGACCGTTTCGCTTAAATCTTTTGCAGCATTTCACACGACACAGCATTTTAAAAATGCAGTGCTAAAATAAGCTAAAAAAAAAAGTAGTAGCTCTAGTCAAAGCATTTTTTCCATTCCATTACCAAGCGTCTTGTGTTTTGAAATGCAAAAATGCATTCTGCGTGAACAGCCCCTTTTTCTTCTCTGTGTGTTCCTGGTTGCAAAAAGAATAAATGCTGGTCACCGTTTATCACGACTTCGCTTATTTGCTACTTCTCGAACGGCTCATACCACAGCGACAATTTGTTTTTCTGGGACTGGATCATAAACCAGCTTTTATGCTACATCGCACAGACGCTTTCCTGGTTAATGCAGCAATAGCCTAGTGACACGATATTCATCTCAAGGGAATATGAATCACTTCAGTGGAAAAATAAGTCATCCTTCCACCTTCAATCTGATGGAGATGTGTTGGTTTATGAACAAGGGCTGTAAGACAGGGGGAGCTACACAATTCATGATACGAGAGCTAGATGCATTTCACGGTCACTAAAAGGCCTTCGGGAAGCTTCATATCCTTTCTCGTCAGTAGCCATTTCACACAGGTATACATAAACACTCAAAAATGCACACACACACACACACACATACGACAAGCACCTGTATGCATACTCACACAAGGACGCATGCATGTAGTCAGGCACATTAGAATATACATTTAACACATTAGTTTTGATGCTCAGACTGTTCTTGTAAATAAAGTGCTGAACTTCTATTACAAAAATCCACATATGCACAGAACACACAAAGGCATTCGTATCAGGGTATGAGTAAAGGTAAAGGCCATAGTTATAGCCCTTGCGTACAAAAGGAGCATTGTCGTGACAAATGTAGACATCATAGCTAATGGATAATTCGATGTTTCTCAAAAAGCCTCTTTGGCTGGGATAGTTCACCCAAAAATGAATATTTATAAAAATATTTTTGAGTTAAAATTAAACGAAAGTTATTTTGCACCTCAGTAACCGTCTCAATGGGCGCCAGTAAGAGCGTCCTTCAAAATGTCATTCAGATTTGGAAAACATGAAAATTAGTAAATGATGCGTTTTAATTTTTGAATGAACTTTCCCTTTAAAATTTCCCGAACAAAAAAGGAGCAACTTTCTTAAAACTCTGAAGCATGAAGAACATGCAGAGTTCTCATTTTTGTCAAATTAAAAATCAGCCAGGGCTGCGTCTGAAATCCTTTCATCTGACTATACTGCAATCCAGTCACATCTTGCCTAATGTCTATTTCATAACGTCCGGTATTTCGGGCCTCTTTCACAGGCCACACATCAAAAAGGGAAGTGTGCACTGGCAGTGCAAAACCAATCGATTGCAATCGCAAGTAATCATAAACTAACCTCAACATGGCACTGGACGGGTCGGACATACTGTAAGGCAAGTCAGTAGTCAATTTGACACTAATTTGCATTGGTTCACTGAGGTAAAAGTAGCCAAAACAGAAAACTGTTGTCTAAAAAGCACTGCAGAGTGAGGAATTAGATCTGATTCATTTAAAAATAAATGAATGAATCATTTACTCATCTCTCGGTTAGATTCCTTGTGAGGTTTGCGATATTTCAGTCATGATTTAAAAACATGCGAATTTAAGTGCCGAGTTCCACATTTAGCTAATTTGATGGCATGGGGACATTTTACTTACTGTACGCATCCTAGTAATTCAAACCATAGCGAGCAACACAAAGCTAATGGGTTCAATTCCAAGGGAACACAGTAAAAGAAAACTTAGTATACTACATATATTTAATGCAATATGTGTTTGCTAAATGTGCAAACGCCAGATGCGTAACATACTTAAGAGCAGCACGCTGCACCAAAATGAGGTTGGATTTAGAGGCACAATGCAAATATGAAAATTTCCAACGATCCATTCTACCTAAACTATCCTGTATGCAAACTAACCAGTCAGCAAAAAACGCTGACATCCCTTCGCACACCTCACTTTAACCAGGTTTAATAGGATGCGATGTGTAATGGCACTCGTCAAACAAATCGGCACCTTTCAGCGGGCGATCCATTGTTTTAGAGCCATTTTTCATACAGTATGTGATGCGGTATTAAAGCATGTCACCAGTTTGGTAAACAGAAAGCAGTTGGTTCAAAATGCATTGGCAGGCCACAAAAACATTAACGACAAATATAACATACACTGAAAAATAATAAAAAGGTCCTTCGTTGTTAGTTGCTTCAATTGTTGTAGACCAGTGCAATCCTTCCTACACGTGCAAGCCAGGTCCCCGCTCACTCCTGCTTCTCTTCTAGATATGCCTTCACCCGTTTGCGCACGTAGAATGAAGTGAGTGCGCTGCAACACGCTGTGAAGGTAAAAAGAGCCACTGCATCGTGAGCCAAGTCTCCATGGAGACTTTCATAGAGAGGTCTCCTCTCGCTGTAATCCAGTCGCACGGCTTCGATCTGCACTAGAGTGCAGAGCACAAGGAACACGTGGAAGATCTGATGGCCTTGCCCGATGAAGTCGCAACGTCCCGGGAACCAGCGCTCAGGATGGGGGTACGAGAAGAAGTAGGCGCTGATTAAAAAGAAAACCACCTGGTAGCAGTGGTACATCACCGCCTGGTCAGCACAGCCTTGTTCGGAGCCGTAGCATTTATAGATGCGATGGAGCACCGGGCTGATGTCTAAACAGTAGGCCAGGCCCGAGGGAACCACTTGGAATAGCTTGTGGACGAATTTGGGCAAGCTTGGGCTGGCGTACTTGCCGTAGCAGCAGCCCGTGCAGGACAGCCAGGCCAGGAAGGCCGAGGCTGGCAAGAAGAAACTTCGCACTTGAGCGTGCCATTCTTGTTCGATGACGTAATAGAAGTGGGCCAGGGCGCTGCCATATTGGTAGACAGCCACGCCAACGTAGTCCAGAAAATAAAAGGTGTAGTGGGAGAGCTCAGACTTGGCCGAGAGCAGGTGAGCGAGCGCGCTGCAGCCCAGGTAGGTGAAGGCGGCTAGGAGCAGGATGAAGAGCGGCTGGGCGTGCGGGTCTCGCAGGAAGTCCACGGTTTCTGACAGCTCCTGAAATTTGACTAAAATGATGAGGGAGGCCAGCAGGTGTGTCCACACATTTACAGATTCGTTATGCCTCTGGAACAGAGTGAGGAAGTAGTAGCGCCAGTTCTGGTCAGGCGGCCTGTAGCCCGTGATTATGTGCGACTCACGGAAAACCCACGGCACATCGCTCACCATCACAGTACAGGGCAGTTTAGGGAAGGCTGACTCCAGGAACCGGGGGATTTGGCGAAGCTGCTGTGCGTTGATGAACAGCCGCCCAATCTGCTCCATCACAACCGTCGCCATGGTGAGGAATAATTAGGCAGCAGTCTATTGTGAGATCTGTTTGGGAAGAAGCATTCAACAGTTAAATATTACCCTTGCTTTTTCAAGAAGGTTCACTTGGAGGGCAGGGGGGAATTTTCTTAATTACATTTCATTTACATTTAAATCAGATTAGCATTCTGTGGAAATTATTTTTAACATTTTTGAGGAAACAAACAGCTGACCACTTTGACTTGCTAAGGCTTATTTGGCACAGCAGTTTGTGTGTCCTGTAGAAAAGTGAAAGATTGATTGACTCGCATCGTTTTTGGGGAAACG
Organism: Puntigrus tetrazona; assembly: GCF_018831695.1. Taxonomy (NCBI): domain Eukaryota; kingdom Metazoa; phylum Chordata; class Actinopteri; order Cypriniformes; family Cyprinidae; genus Puntigrus; species Puntigrus tetrazona. Next base: position 24,475,684 of record NC_056714.1, on the reverse strand, counting down.
ACTACTATTTGTGTTTATTATAAATTATAATTTATTTAAATGAATATTGCATTTATTTTTGCTTAATAATGCTACATTAGTTTTAGGTCATCCCGGTTTTAAACATCAAATAATTAACATTTTATAGTTTAAGATTTAAAGTATGAGCTGGGACAATGGTAAAATGAAATGAAAAAAAAAAAAACACACACACACACACACAGAAATGAAATAAATCATAAGGGCATTGTATACACCACCGGTCACAAATACAGCATGTTCATATTCAATATGTTTCTCCAAGCAGTCGCTCTTCACACACATCACACCGCAGGAAAATATGATAAAATAATATTTAGAACCACCGATGTAATCAGGACATTGCCTAGGACTGTCGGCAGGGAAGAAATCGGTCCAAAACCAGCCTGATTGTCTTTGTGGTGTGTACCCTGGCTTATGAATGCAATCCCCATAGCGATGTATGCAAATTAATACGCGTCGATTTATAACAAATATCAGAAATAAAATATCAGGATCATAAAAGCCTCCTTTTATGAAACAGTTATGAATGTAAAGGTATTGCTAATCCTAAAAAAATGGTTTGTCCTGAAATTAAGGTAACGTTGTGTAAAACGGGGCGTTTCTTCTTGGACAATGAATAGACATCACCGCTTACGTAACATCAGTTCTCTGCGTAAAGCTCCTCGTGCACGTGAATTAATAAAGACGAATCTGATGAAACGAATTCATCGCTTATGTCCAGAACACATACGGTCGGGGGGACGGGAATATTACTGTTTTTTTTAATCACCAATGTATTAAAACGACGAGATAGGAGGAAAAAGGCTGTGGACAATTTTAGTGATGGCATCCCACAAGACCCTTCCCACACCCTCAAGCCTTTTCTCGTAAAATCTCGAAAAAGAAGCGTGAGATGCCGGAAGCGCAACAATGAAATGTCTTACAAAATTCAATGTCTGCAGGTGCAAGCAACAACTCAGAACGAATTTCTTTTTTTCCTCGTGTAACGTTACATTACATGTTTTACCCAACGTCGATAACCTATCTTGGTATATATCGCTTATTCGTGCTCCCCGTTTGCACAGCGTACGCGTATCTTAACAGACAGCACAAAGGCTATGTGCGCTCTTGAAAACCTTACCCTAAAACAGGCTATGCATTGCATATGGGGCTTTCATTTTTACCTTCCATCTCGCCTTAAACGTACGATCGGTAAATGAACTGGTTTACCTTTTAAGAGGTTAATCCCCTCAGTCAGTGAACTGCATTTAGTCGCGACTTCATATGCGTCTTCGGAAAACCTAATTAAACAAAGAAAATTTCATTATGGGAAAAAATGTTACGTGAAAATGTGTTGAGCGGGAGAGGCTCCTGTCAGCTCCCTGCAGTACCGCTGTCAGATGGCCGTAAACTAAAGATTTCTGACGGACAGGTAGACTATCCAACCAGAATAGCCGAAGAGCATTATCCCCGCCCCCGCTCAGAGTAACTCGCCAATAGGAAATATCCTTTAAGGTGGCGACACCCTGTAAAATGTATGGGGCTGTGAAATGTGAAACTACACTCTTCTTATTAATACCGCCTACATGCCCTCTTTAATAAAAGACGAGGTGAGAGCCAATATGGTGTAACACAGACAAAAGATATACATAAGATAACATATATATATATATATATATATATATATATATATATATATATATATATATATATATATATATATATATTTGCATGGTATATATTATGGCTATATACCATGCAAAAGCCACATGTAGCCATGTTTAGACTTTTATTGTCAGTAGTTTGAATTAGTAACACAGAAAAACAATTGCGAATAGAATTTTAAGGTAATTTGAGTGTACACATTGTTTAATATGTGCTGGTCACATGGTGAGTGTACTGTTGTTAATTTCTTATACTGAATCCTTATACTGTGACAGCTTATCTCATCACCCACACATGCACTCTGCTGACAATGTGTCCTTGTCAAGCTTGGCGTTAACACTGCAAACAAAGGTCTACATTGTGAATTTAGGCGCAGGAAGGCAAAATATTATTTATTCAGACAGCTGATAATCATATATTCCCATGCACTTTGCATGTACCCAAATAAAGTTCAGAAAGAAAATATTTCAAGAATTCCTGTTGTAAGTAATTCCTGTCGTACTTGTCCTTTCGGTGGTAAATGTCACTGTTTTTCATAGTGATAGGCTTCTTCAGCTATAACACTGATGTGATTGAATGATTCAGACTGGGCCATAAGGATGTGTGGGTGCTTTGAAGGTCATTTGCCCCTACCTACAACACAGACAAGCACGTGATTTCATTTTTATTTTATTCGATTAAAAAAACATGTATTCACACAGCATATTACTGGACATGATCATTTTTTGGATGCATGTAATTGCTTCTACTAAGGGAGTTCAGAATTTGGAAATAAGGTATAACTCATTTTAGAAAAGATTGATGCACTATTTTGAACACATAATAATGTGACAGCATGTGGACAACAAGCCATTCATCACTGCAAAGCTGTTTACAACTGCCATAAATTTTCATGCACTAACTCTGTTTTGGCAACAAAGGATAAATCAATTATGGTTGTCAACATTTTTTTTTTTTTTTTTTTTTGAAGGCATTGCAAGAAAAAAAATGTTCAAAAAAGCCTTTTCTGATACCAGCTAGACAAACTCAAAACCACTAGATGCCAGTATAGTTCAAATACAGTTTCAAATGCAACCGATTTTTTTAGTTCTCAAACCTTTGTAAGTACTTATTGGAATGCACTGATTTTTTTTTTTTTTTTTTTTTATCATTAGTGCATACTGAGTATGAATTATTATAAAAGTATTATCTAGTAAAGGAAATGCATGTGGATAATGGAATGTTTAGTGTTTCACGCTAGGAATCTCATGCAGATTATAAAGAGTACATCAAAAAGTGTCCAAAAAGATCTAATTATTATTCTGGCAAAATGGATTTTCCATATAGAATTACAGAAACTGCCATTTATCTCCATAATGTACAAATTTTATGAAGTTATTTTACTCCACGTTACACTCTGGCTGACTGATAGATCAACAAAGAGGCAGTGGCAAAACTGGTACAATAACAAACAACTGTGCAACTTTATTAAGCTCATAGGATGGCAGTACTGACATACAAGGAAACAGGTGGACTTGCACAATGCCGTATACCAAGTATATATTAGACCTATGCATAACACAGGCATGCTTCCCTATCAGTAAAACACTGCTCATTTTAAACGCTATAGAGCTGCAACTGGACAAATCTACAGGTTAGAGGGGATGGTGAAAGACGGAACTGAATACACATAAACTGATGAAATGTTGTGCACCAGCTTTTCCCCCAAGACCCCATTAATAAAAAAGTGGCAAGTACATGGATCCAAACACGGAGAACTGGCCATTGAAATGGAACAAAAAATAAATCTTTGGATACATTAAAAAACCCAATACTATACCCTAAATGAAAAGGAAAATGAGAGAGGAAACTTAGTTTTCACCCTCTGCCCCATCTTTTGTTTCTTTGTTCTTTCGTACCTCTTCGAATTTCTTGTCCTAAAATAAAGACAAATACCTCCATTAACAATGGAAATTGAACGGGACTGAAACTTTACAAAGTAAGCTGTAATGCACAAACCTTCTCTTTGAATTTCTCATTCATGGCTGCCATGCGTGCTGTGCGGTTTTCTTTGTTGGCTTCCATTTTCTGGTTAAGTTTCTCCTCTGCCATCTTGCTGAAGTTGTTGTTCTCCTCCATTGCTTTCTGAAGGACTTCCTTCTCATGCTCTCGTTTCTCAGCTAAGTGCTTCAGGACCTCTGCCTCGTGGTTCTAATATGAGCAGGTAAACAAATGAGGAACAGAATGCGAAATCGCCACGCACTTGATCCCTGATCGACCGCTTACCTTGCGTCTCTCCTCGGCCGCGTCCAGTTTCTTCTGGATCTCGTCCAGAGATACCTCCTTCTTCTTGGGGGTGTTGAGTGGGAACTCTCCCTTGGTGTCTGGAGCCGTAGGACTCAGGATGACTTCAAAAGCCTGTCCCGAGGCACGCTTGTCCAGTTCCTTAACCTGAATGTCTGTGAAAAAAACAATAAGCCAGCATTTAACAACCCACGCTTGCCGACCGATTTCATTCAAATGACGTTATAGAAGCATGCCGATTTAGAGATTAGCTGGGCGCGTTTTCGCTGCTTACCTCCAGAGGACGCCATTGCACTTCCAACCTCGACGGTTTCGCGCACCTGCCAAATGAACGCATACAATAATATCAGAAAAATGCACACGTTTTGCTGCTAACGTTGAGGGAAATCGTGCTAACGCGATCTTTTCTTTGAACCCTCTGTCCCCCTCACATGTTAAAAACAACAAGCCTCAGCTGTACAACAGCTTTTCCATCAAAGGAAAAAACATTAAGTTAGCTAATCATCCTCAAGTGCTGTGCCTAGTGTGGTATATGCAGATATATATATATATATATATATATATATATATATATATATATATATATATATATATATATATATATATATAATACTAATGGGAGTGGCGTCGCCACAATAGTCATGCATAATTTACTAACTGAATGATATTATGGGGAAAAAAAAACAAGCTGTTAAAAATGCAAAATATGAAGTCCTATTAAATAGCAATATATCCTTCTTTATGCTGGAAGCCAAGAAAAGAGCGAGTCGCTGGCAGCACAACAAGCACCGGATCCATCTATTCAGACGTGCTGTCATCGTCACCTAATTAAACCACAATAGTTCAATTAAAATATATACTACAGGGTGCATACTCGGGTAAAATGCAGGGAAAACAGATCAGCGTCTCTTTTTTGTAATGTAATGAGATCCAGCCGGGCGCTGAAAGATTAAAACAAAGGGGATATTGTGTAAGAAACGAACAAAGGCAGGCAAGTCCGTTGGAGTGGTTCGTCAAATATTTAGTGTTAGACAAACGTGTCATCCTAAATATGACCTCACAACAAAACATCACTCGATTGCTGAAAATAAACATCCAGCCCTTGTGTCTACTCGATGGGATGCAGGATCTCAAAAGGAGACAATAGATGGCCGAGATACACCCCGAACCCCCATTAAAACAGCTCTCAGAAATCCATTAAACCACAAATAACGCTACATTACGCATCAGCAAGACCTCAGTAATGTTCGAGGAATATGCAAATATGGAAAGCGGCGTTTACAAATAGTGCTATTGTTGTATCACCCGTTTCCGACAAACCAGATCACACCCTAATCTCCCATTACACACAGGACACAACTGCACTCCCCATTGTACACAATAAGCTCAGTGTTGACATGCAAAATGCACAGCTGTGTGTCTCCTGATCGATGTTACCGATGGATTCGAAGGTAAATGCTGTTATTTGACAGCACAGTTGGCGAATGCAGACACAACGAAGACAAAAGGCGTCGAGACCCATTAGATCACCTGTCACTGTATTGTGGACTATATAATGGGAATGGTGTTAGGATTTTAGTTCAAATAAAAAGTATGTGGACTTGCAATAAAATTGATTTCGGCACTAGCAGCATGGCGAGATCAACAAGCAAAGATCAACTAAACGGGAGCCAGGTGGCTGAGGTTGAGTTCGACGGTTTGCCGAATTCCCTCCCAATTCAACGACAATAAACACAAGACCTTAACTGTCGAGCAACGACGAGCAGCAGCGCGTGCTGCTATTTTTAAATCATTTACTTACTTAGTTACGGTTATTCTCTAACCGTGCAAAATATTCTGTATTCTGATGCCCTTGTCTATTATCTACATCCCCTCCCCGAAAAGGGAGGTAAAGAAGGGTGTAACTGAAATTAATATCGCAATCGTTTGAATTTTTGCACATTAGACGGCTTCTCTTCCAGACAATGTTGAGATGCATTGCAAAAAGATCATTTTTTGACAATTAAAAAAACCCACCCACCTTTAGTTGCAGTGGAAATCAGAGCTGGAGTTGACCGCGCGCAGATTCCTCTCTGCCTCAGCATCAACCGTTCGCGCAAAAGAGGACCAAATTGTGTTACGTCATTTTTGGATGTGACCAATGATAGCCGAGTAGAGAATTCTGGGATATGTAGTACGCTGTAATTTCGATGGAAAATATCTGATTTAGCTCACTTTTAAATGATTTGTATAATATTTAAATGAATTCACATTAAGATTGTACAATGCTTGTTTCTTAAAAATAAATTGAGTCATAAATCATAAACGTATAGTTATTGCTAAAAAATGTTTTTACCTACTATTTCACATGAAGCTTTTTTATTGTTGTTTTTTTATTATTGAACATAACCATTTTATCTTATAGATATCTTAGCTAAACATACATTAAAAGTTAAAACTGATATATGCCACAGTATGCACATAGGCTAGCAGGCTTCCTAAAATACAATGAAAGCTTAATTTAGAGTATTAAACGTTGACAGCTTGTAAAAAGGGCATATATTTTTTCTTTAAGATGAGGCTGTAATGGAACAAGTGTGTCCTGACCTCACCCTTATTGTTAGTCATCTCACAACTAGTTTACAGACCAATAGATTTGTAGAACAAAGCAGCGACATGTCTGTGACCTGCTTTACAAACTGTTTTTGGAGCAAAGCAATATGGAAATTAACAGTTCACTTGGCATTAGTGATTGTTTTGCTTCCAATGCCTCAATGAATCCTCTGTCAGTGCGTGAACTTTAGCTAAATGGCAGAGCTGATATTCTCAGCACTGCGTTTCAAGCTGACTGGTTTTTATTGCTGGTGTTTGTTTCTTATCCAAACTGACTTACGAATGAGGAAAACACAACACTTACTGGCATGCATCTGCATTACATGAGATTATTTGATATTTTTTGCTCCTCGGGTTAAATATCTCTCTAGTATTTTCTTTGTAGGCCTCATTTCTGTCCAAAAGTGCCTGTATCATCCTCTGCCAGTCTCCTCCTGCCCCACCCAGGATCTCATTCATCCTGTTTGAGGGGGGAGACATTTTGTAAGCTGCCCAGGGGAAGGGGGAGCAGATGGTGCTTAGATGCCTCGCCCTGTCTAGGGTCTCTGGTGTCTTACACAAAGACACAAAGGGAGCCGAGAAACCCCACGTCAAGGACATATTTTGTCTGTTATCACTGGGGGCAGAGGTTATCATAAAATTGAAACAACATTTAAGTGGGTGTAAATAAGTTCATCAGCAGGCCTTCTATAATTATGTGACATACTTGCTACACATGTTGCTTCCCACACATGTTGCTGACTGTTTGAAATTTATCAAAGAGCTGTATAAATATACTGTATACATACACACGTATGTGTGTGTGTGTGTGTGTGTGTGTGTGTGTGTGTATTGAAACTTTCTGACACCCACTCAGAATCGGGTAGAGTATAAAACAAATGTCAATATATCCAAGCATTGATTTTCCTGTGTTATGTGTCGCCCTTATTATTAGTGAGCCAGACCCACTTATAACAGGCTGACACTCGATCTGTTAAAATGTTTTTGAAGCCACTTTATCCACAGCCAGATGTGCACTTTGACTGACCCACGTGCACCAGATGTGCATAGATAAATGTAAGCTGGAAGACTTTATGCCGAAATATTTTAAGATAAATGCACTGGAACATCTATTGGCTAGATCGTGGATCATACTGCCTGCAGGCAGACAGACAGATACTGTGCATTTCATTTCCCACCGCCGACAGTGACCCACTTTACAGAACCACTGTGCGACAGAGAGACTCTCTCTCTCTTTCTCTGTCTCTAACGGAACAGTGAATCCACACTAGCCTAAATGGGTTCGGCATAAAACACCTCTGCTTGAATGCTTCTAATATGCAATGCTTGCTTTTTTGTGATGCAGAATTTTTTTCCCCAGCCCTATAGGCTGAAGTCATCTCATTTTTAGTCGGATGCGTGGATGATGTCATAACTCCATAGTGTTATGTAATGTTCCTCCTCTTTGGACAGATTGGGAGCTGTTATGCTCCCATAAGAGCGAAGCTCCTCCCCTATTCTAACCACAATACTGGATCCACATGCTTTTACTCACAAACACATCCCCTCCCAATGTCTCTCTTCTCTCTCTCCCAAAGCCTTTAAGGTAAGACAAAGCAAAGCATTACTTAATTTTAAAATTGAAACAACATTTTAAAACGACAAATAGAAAAGCCACCTGTCTTTGCAAACATTATATGCTAATTAACTGCAGACTTTGTTTTATTTCATATAAATATAGTAGTATGTAAAAAAAAAAAAATTTTTCCATATATTTTTTAGTCAAGACAGATTGTCTGATCATCATTTATTTATATATATATATATATATATATATATATATATATATATATATATATATATATATATATATATAAATATGATAATCAAAATATTTAATATGGTATACTTTATTTTCATCAATGCAAAATGTCTAAATCGATCATTTCTATATTTAAAAATTAGTATGTAAGGGCCGTTCATTGACTGGCTTTATCACAGCCATCCATCACTAATGTATTAAGCAGTTAATGCAGTGTAAAGCATTAGTTTGCCATTACATCACTAGGATCTAAGTTTAACATGTGCTCTCTGCCGCCTCCATTAGAGGCTGAATAAGCTGGTGATGAATTATAAATAAATGAGTCCTCATCTCTGAGCTGGGTCGTCCAGTCCCTCTCCAGAATCTTTTTTTTTTGCCCCTGTGACCTGAGTTCAAATGGCAAACCTCCAGTGGATATACTGTGGTGTTGAATATTTCATTAAGGCACATACAGTCAAGGTTATTGTATATTTTGATGCTTATGTAATAGGTAATCATATGTGCATGACGGGCCAACAGCATTTTCCCTTTCCCTCTCCTCCGTCTGTGCTGTCATGGACCAAGCATGTCAGGATCACATGGTGTCATGGAGTATTCTGGATGCATTTTGTTCTCAATATAAAGCAATACTTGAAAATCTGATATTTTGTTAGAAAGTATGTCATGCAAATACATCCAGCTTTTTAATTTTTTTTCTCCTTGTGCAAGTTTATATTTACCACTGCATATAGAATCCCATTTCCATCACAGAACGAAAAAACCCCCCCATTATTTAGACTATTTAGATTTTTGGCAAGTTTAGAGCTCATGGTTTTGAGTTAACATTTAGCAATTCTAACAAGTTTGCATCTCACATTATTGACATTTATCTCTGAGATAAAAGTGATATTACATTTACATTTAGTTATTTAGCAGACGCCTTTGTCCAAAGCAATTTACAAATGAGGATCAAGGGATTTTTATAATAATAAAAAAAAAGAAAACCGAGAGAATGGAAAAAGAATAGAGCAATCTAGTGTTAGAGGCCTTTTTTTTTAATTGTATACTAAATAAAAAGAAAATTATGAAATAAAAAGAAATATAGAAGCTAACCCATGCAGTTAATAAATTAACTAAGTCTAAAAAGTTCAAGTCTAAAAAGGGAATAGAATACGAATAGAAAGCACTTAATAACAAAGAAATAAAAAATCATAAATATTAAATGTTATTTATCAAATATTACACTTTTTAATTTTTTATTTCATATTTAATTGATTAATTATTTTTTTTTATATTTTATTAAACCTAATTTTACTAATGTTTCTGCATTATTCATTCAATCATTCATTCCTTAAATGACTTCCAGAACTTCATGGTTATAGTTATTGTTCTTGGTGTGAACCTAGAAATACATACACAGTACAATACACTACATCAGTGAGGAATTATGTAATGACTCACTGTGTATTTCATCTGTCTATAAACATGCTTTACCAGAGCTATAAACAATAACTCAATAATTCAATGACAACAGTATCTGTTTTCATTTTTATTTTGAGAAAATTAAAAATTAAGATCTTGAGATGTTAAGTGAAAATATAAACTCAAATATAAAATATCAGAATTGTGCAATGAGGAATTCCCTTTTTATTCTGTGGTGGATACAACTAATGTATCACCTAAAGTTTGATTAACTATTGTGGATAATATTCATCCCTAGGCACAATCATTACAGAAGATTTTTACAATAAAGCAGGCACCCGACAATGAGGCTGTAGTCTCTTCACAATCTAAACTCTCCTTGGCACTTTTCCTTTTGTGTTTCTCCCAACGGTGCCCGAGTGGAAAAATACCAGCGTCTCCTAGGAGGGAGTGCTGAAAGGCTGACGGTTGCTCCAGTATAAAGTTGTAATGCTGGTAGGCGCCTCGTTCAAACTGCACAATGGAGAGGCAGATATCAGCTGCCTAGTTTTCCTCAGCCTAGAACGGCTCGCCAACATTTCAACAAAAGATCCGATTATAACGGTCAGAAAGCGGGTGAGCTGAATACCCGCCTAGTCGGTCACAAGGGAGGGGTAAATTCTGTTAAATCTGTCTCCTGGCCTTTTATCCCTATGCAGTGAATGACAGCAAACACACTGTAAACCGATCAGGGAACTAGTACTGTTCTTAACATGTGATAGTAACGACAAAAAACCCCTTAAGGCAGCAGCCGAGCTCTTTCTTAGGTTAATTTTTATATCACAGCTGAAGCATAATTAGTGTTTAATTCTTCAATAGACGTGTCTAAAGGTTTGGATCTGTTTGGCGAATTAAACAAATATAGCTTTGTATTGTTGAATACATTGACTGGTCATTCATATGACAAAGTGTAGTTCATTTGGGCCCTTTTGCAATATTTAATATAAGTCCCAGTTGTTCTCTGAACGTGTGAAGTTTCTACTGAAAATAACTTGCAGATCTGTGAAAATGCCTATTTTGAGTGGAAACAGACAGGCTTTCATGCATGTCTCTTTAAATACAAATCAGCTGCTCCCTGACACCTTTTCAAAAAAGTCTGTTTGGTTTTAATGATCATGTCTATCGTGCAGAATCCATGTGTTTTAAAGCCAGATCGGTTTAAACTTAATGGTTTTTTTTTGAGGGCACACAAAGCTGCTGTCACATGTCATGCGAGTAAAGTTCTCTTTGATTTCTTACTGCACTTGAACTGTCAAATGTAAATGTTATGTAAGATATATGGTAGATATATCGTATGTTGATATTAGAACTGTCTAGCAGCAGCTTAATATACTCTAAACAGTGTTTTGTAATTGTCGGTGCAGCCAAAGCAGGCTTTGCTCAAACTTTTGCCATGGCGTTTGCAAAAACACAACGGCAAGGCCATGGGTGGAAACTTGCAGATTAAGGGGTGGTAATAACACAATAAGATCAACAAACTGGTTACCTGATTATAGCACTTACACACAAAAAAGGGAGATTTTCATATGATGTCACTTGGCACGAAAGATGACATTATGAGTTGTGTCAGTACTTCAAAAAATGAATTAATTATTAAGATGCTATTTAAATAAGCTATATGTTTTGCAACAAAACCAGATTCATTTATACATCACCTAAAAGTCGAATAAATAAGCTTTCCATTGATATATGGTTTGTTAAGATGGGACAATATTTGGCTGAGATACAAATATTTGAAAATCTGAGGGTGCAAAAACATTAAAAAAATCTCCTTTTGCCAAGTTGTTAGCAATGCATATTACTAATTAAACATTCAATAAAGTTTAGATATATTTACAGTTTATATAAATTTACCAAATATCTACATGGAACACAATCTTTACGTAATGTCTTAATGATTTTTGGCATTAAAGAAAAATCTATAATTTTGACCCATACAATGTATTTTTGGCTTTTGTTACAAATATACACATTGTCGGCTATTGGCGCTGACTTCTTATTTTTAATGGCTTCAATAGCTTGTTAATTTCATTGTGCTTGACATTCTCATTTATTTATGTAATACAAACTAACATGCATTCATTGAAAAATGAGGGTTGCTTGGGAATAAAAAAAACCTTGACCTTACCAATAATGCAACGTTATTGTAAGAAACTCAATTTCCATTTAAATAAGCTGTTGACACGCAATTGTCAATTTCCTGCGCTGGGCCGTTCAGGCTGCTATCAACTTGAAGCTGCCCTTCTGAGTCAGAACATCGAGTGCCCAGAGGACAGGTCATCCACTTGAGTTCAGTGATTATTTCCAAATTATCCACTCGTTCGTTTTCTTTGATGTCTGAACTTATTCAAATCACTGGTTCTCAAATGCAGGTGTACAAATAAGAAATGGCACGAAATGCAACTAAACACATCATCGTGCAAAAAATACATTTGATTATAAAAGGGATTATTATTATCTCCCTAATTTATTAATTTGAAATAATTCTGGTAGTATGTTTGGCAAATATGTCTAAGTTAAAACTGATTTCTCATTATGAAACAGCGATTTAAACCTTTTTTTAATTATAAACCAATAAAAAAACACTTTTTCCGTCTCGGACCACTGTATCTCGGAAGTAAATCAAATATTCAGTGAATTCAGTGAAGTTTTTACCCAAAGGTCTGACTTAATGTTTGTCTGCATGTCTTTTTCCATTATTGCCCCTCTGTCTCACTTTTGCTCTCCTCTCCTCCTCTTGCTCCATCTCTTGCTCTCACTCTCTCCACCTCAGGCAGTCTGACTGGCACGTTAAACGGCATGTGCCGTGCGTCTGAGTGGGTACTGCCAACCTACTCCCCTGAGCTCCAGAAGCTGACGATTATTTTTCATTGGCTCACATCAACACATCATCATTTGTGACGACACAACAAATTCCTCTGCTCCACAAGAGCAAAACTGCCACGAAATATTATTAGGCTCAGCACCAAAGAAAAGGTCACCCCTCGGCCTCCACCTTTATTACAGAAGATCTGAGGGTGCCGTCGACTGCCTGGGGTTGTCACTAATAGCCGTGCTTTCACACAACATGTAGTTATTAACTGATGAAGCGTGCTTCTTGTCCGCGCTGCATGTGGGCAGATGTGATAGTATCTCGCTGCTGTGAGGATGTAGCCTTTGTTTTTCAGCTTCGCTCTGGCTGTGTCCCTCCATGTTGTGCTTCTGTAAATACGAGCGGAATCACGTGATGCGCTCCGGCTGCCGTCTGGGTTTGGCCCTCGCAAGATTCCCGAGCACATCAGATGAAAGAGCCCTCAGATTGTTTCATGTGAAAAAACATACAAGGTGGACACATCTGTAAGTGAGCTTTTTAGCAATGTGTTTTTTTCGTGGTAGTTTTTTTTTTAGCAGAGGCGGTTTCCTTGGAAACGTGTTGCCATAGCAACGGCACAGGCACCATTTTTGGTTGGCTTGTTATACAAGCTGCGAGTCGAGGGGGGCGGGACTACACTCTCTCTCAGAATATTTGGGTGGATACGTGTGAGCTAACACCATGCTCAGACAGCCAGACACAAAGTCAATGCATGTGCTGGATGTGTCAAGGGATCTGCCAATCTGCCATGTTTATCCCTCATATGAATAATAATAGATGATGCTGTTAGCAATTAACAAACGGGAATTTTAAATGTTGTGTATATATATATATATATATATATATATATATATATATATATATATATATATATATATATATATATATATATTACATAGTGCTTATATGGTTTTTGCAAAGGATGAAAGTTGTTATATACAACAAATTTTATATATATTTGACCCTGGAAGACAAAACCATTCATAAGGGTACTTTTTATTTCAGATGTATATATCACCTGAAAGCAGAATAAATAAGCTAAAACCTTAGAAAATTTGGAATCTAAGTGTGCAAAAACAGCTTTGCATAATTCGTAGGGTGCAACATTCTTAGCAATGCATATTGCTAATCAAAGAATTCGGTTTTGATACAAAATATTGTCACGAAACATGATCATTACTTACTAATTTGAATTCAGTCACGAAAATTTGAAATGAAAAAACAATTTAATATCAATTTAAAAAATGATATCTGAACTTGAGGACTTTGTGTAAAGAAGGACACGGTTTAATAGTTACTGCATATTTAAAGAGTCTTTTATATTTACAATGATATTTTATTCGCTGAATTCGTTAAAAGAATGGTTCACAGAAGCGACAATCTTAAAACTCCTTTCTTATAAACGCACAGCAAATTCATTAAGTAGTATTTAAATGACTGTGTATTGGATGTTATCATGACTGTACCAAATGTTTTGACCACTAAGAGAAGCCTCAGAAATAGGATATGGACATCAGCCTATGCAGAATCAAAGACGTTTATCCAATACTCTATTTCCTATCCCATTGGGGAAGCTGTACTTCATCTTACTGTTATGTGATGCAGATGATTATAGGACATACACAAAATGTACAGTAGGAAGCACTGTGTATCAGTTAGGCCTACGCGTTTTGTTTGGTACTGTACTACTTTGACTAATTCAAACATCACACATATATTTTGAGATTAAATGACAGAGGCCAGACACAAATCCTTACGTGTCCTTTTCATTGCAGATTCATCAAATATGTTGTTGTCTCAAACTGTCAGATGGGCAGATGTTTAAGAAGATCATGATTAGATCATGATTAGAAGCCTCCTTTAATCTTTATTGGACAGAGTCTGGATGTTGTCCTCACCAAGCTCTGCACTAGAGAGCCAAGAGTAGGAGGGACTAGCAGTATGCCGCTGTCATCTCAGTTTAGTAATCAGTGAAACCGAGATTGTATGATAAGCTTTATATGAAGATGTTTAGGACGATTAACTTAAAATGAAAAAATGTAACAGAAATTATATATACACACACACACACACACACATACACAGTATGTTTTAAAAAAGAAATAGAATAGGTTCCTATCCTTAAGTGTATAAAGAAGCAGGTTTCAGGGAAGATTTACAGGGACAACTGACAAAAATAGCATTCTTTCATCTATTAAGCACCTTCATGTTATTTCAATCCACTATGCCTTTCTTCCAGAAATGACAAAATCAGATATGTATGATCATGCTAGCATCATAAAAGCGTCATAACAGTCAGTACTTCAACAGTGTGCTGTATTCGATGTCTTGTGAAGAAAATTTAAGCCACTCCCTGTGTTATTTTTGTAGTGTTTTCTTTGGTGTAGCATCGGTATTCTGTTCCTTCAAACAGTTAATGAACTTTTCACAAGACCTTTCTCAAACGCTGCACCGTTGCGACTCGTTTCCTGCAAATCTAGATTAACTTTGACTACCAGGCCTCACGAAGCGCTCAGCGGAATTTGCAGACAGAGCATCTCAGCATCAGAGGATTTTTTTTCCACCCTGCCTTACATGTTTACATCCACTGCTTGGATGCCTTACCCAGAAATAAATTGCTTTTGACCGTAGAGCCTGCTAAGATCGGTCCGTTTGTATTGATCGTGTACTCAAGAGCAGCCTTGCGTGCCTCTTTACATCCCATTAAAAAAGCCAAGCTAAATGTATTATGGCATATGTGTACGACATTAGACGTTTATTGCAGAGAAACACACGTTCACCCTCTTATTGTTTCATATTGACAACAAATGGCGCGTAGCTGGCAATGGCCACGTGTGAACAGTGGCTCCACCTGGTGGTGAACGACAGCACTTTATGCATTTAAATGGGTTCTGAGGTACAGCAGGTTTCAATTGATTTTCTCATACTGGCCTTTCAGTATGGTACATTTTTGATATTTGTGTATATACAGGTACAGCTTCACTGTCTTTGTAATGTTGGATACAATACACACATTGTGTGACTTCATCGATGTGTTTTTAACAGCACAGTTACTGTAGTGTAAAAACTTACAAAGAAAGGCAATTTTATCCCAGTTTGGCAATTACAACATTTTACACTGATACGTTAACGGTTATCAGTGCAGAGTATAAATGGGACGATACTGTAAAATAAACACAGAGTATTAAAATAGACAAAAATCGGGCATCCCAAAGCTCCCCACACATAATAAATAATACCAGTTTCACACATATGGTGACACAGACGCTAAAAATAAAATCTCTCCGGACTTGTCTAACATCACAGTCATATTCCTCCCTTCAGTTTGCATGTTTAGGCTATATAGACCTCAAAAAGGCTATGGCTCTTAGACATCCTCACACCACGCATTCAAAAATAAAAGGTACAAGTACTCTTTTTTTTTTGATCCTATAGTTTGGATTAGCTCAATTATTCAAACTCGAGTTTGAATTAAATTGACATCAAAGATCTACTAAACATAAACATATATTGTACACTCTGTTCGGTAAGGACACTCTATACAAAACTCTATACATCACATACAGTATGAGAGTTTATAGAGAATACAAAGTGGACAAGTTTTTTTTTCTTTTTAAGTTATAAAATCCTTTTCACACTGAGATTAAATTAGTTTAGCATTTTATTTGTTTTAATGCGCTTAACCATTCGAATTTTATTAAACCTGCGTGTGGAGGGCATTTTGAGTATTCATTAAAACGCTGCAAAAAAATGTTTTCCTTAGTACTTTGTACTGTTAAAATTATGATTATACTTCCCTTCCTGATTTGTGCCTTTTCATAATGCATTTTATATTTGGCAGTTGATATTTGTGTGTGTGTGTGTGTGTGTAGCAACATCATTTTTGTAATTTTTCAAATTTATTATTATTATTATCATCATTATTATTAATTTGAAGGCTTTAGATAATGCTACATGACGCTTGAATATTCGCATCTGTTCGTATTCGTTTACAGATACCCTTTTCAAAAAACGAGGCGATATTCAAAGACACATTACTAAGATCACATAATATCATACAATATCAAACCACAACTGGATGTATACGTAACTCACAATAGTCATTATTGGATAGAAAGCTCATAAAAAGAACAGCATTTTGTCAAACAAATGCGTAAAATTCATTAAAGCGTTCCCAAGCAGGTCCCCCCGCGTTTTGGCTTGTCTGTGTTTTAAAAAAAAGCGAGGATTGCTCTTCGACATCCTCTTGCGATATTCTTCTTCCTTTCCTGTTTTTTGGACATTCTGTTTTTTTTTTTTTTTCCATTGCACGCACCCTTTGAAGACCTTGTCTTTCATTTCACATTTTAGCTGCCCTCCGTTGCTTCCCACTGTATAATGCAGTCTGACAGGCATCAGGAACAGTCGGTAGAGGATGAGCTCCAGGGGAAAGGCGGGGGCGGCTGAGGCCCCATCTCTGCGGTCTAGGCATAGTCTCAGCCACCTAGGAACCCTCTTTCACCTCTGGGCTCTCTGTAGGAGTGGGGGGTTCCTCTGTGGACGGGGACTGAGCATCACCTGGGCCGTCTGAAACAAAGAGACATTAAAAAATGACTGAGAAACAACAGACGATGTTCAGTATTGAAATTGTCGTAATATCTAATACCAGAGTTCTCACACTGTTTGCATGTCCTTCAGATTTCCGATCAGTTGTGATAACTGGAATAATGTGTAATTCACTGAATCGTTTGTAAACTAGGTTTATCAGTTCATTAAGATATGACTCAAAAAACCTGATTCATTTTAGATGGAATAGCTTGCAAGCAAGTTTTACTTTGTACAAGATGTGTAATTTTAAAATAAATATAAATGGGGAAAAAAATTTAAGTTTATTAACTTAAATTTGATTCATTTCTGTGACTTTCCCAGACTGTAAAATAAATATTTATTAAATAACTATAAAGAAAGCCCTATATAACTATATGCATTAATAATATAACAATTGTTCTTAATAATTGCCATATTAACCTTATCTTTATCCATTACATTGTAGCATAAAAAGCTAATAGTCTAAACATCTACAAGCTTACATAATTACACATACTGACGTGAATAAATTTGGGTCACCAAGGCTGCATTTATTAAATAAAAATAAAGAAAAACAGTAATAATTATAAAACAATTAAAATATTCATGTATTGTATTTTTTTAATTTATTATTTTATAATTTGATTTGTTATAACAAATGCTTAGAAATGATTGTTATTTATTAAAAATAATATATCTGTAATAAACATTATTTATAATTATGCATATTACAATGATTCTATAAAATAAATATAATAAATGCATATATACTACATAAATTCTAAATTATATATGCTATTATTAATGATTATTTAAAAATTATATATTTTATTATTACATTTTAATAGTTTTTATTTTATTAAATACTTATTCTTCTTCTTATTAAATATTATTAATAATAAATATTACATAAGTAACATACAAAGTATAAAAAAGTTACCTGTGAGGGATAGTTCTGCCAGTTTAAGTGGCAGGTCAGGGGGGACTCCAACAGGAGACCCCAGGATGTCGGGCAGTGCGTTGCGACGGCCAGAGCGGCCCGATGAGGCAAAATCCAACACCGGCTCCACTTCTGTCATCTCTAAAGAAAACACAGAGCTCGCATGAGGCCTGCAGTCAATACAAAACAGATCATTACCCAAATACTGTACATGCATTGTCTTGCCTGACCACTAGATGGTGGCGGCACCCCAGAAACCGTTTCTCGCCCACAGGAGGAACAACAAAATTATATAAGCAAACATTTTTATGCTTGACCCATCCCGATGGTGCCACTGTGGCCCGAGGCTCGTCTTTCACAAGCACAAATAGGCCACTCTACAGAACGCAAAGCCTTCCCAAATCACTCTCCATTCTCTCTCAGTCAGGAAGCAGTTGCCTTGGAAACAGGATGGATCACCTATATTGCATAGCAACAGGTAATCTCTTCTGACAAACAGTGCTGAGATGCACTTTTGCTCTGTTTTCTTTTGACACAGCTGTTGCCACAAGTAAGCTATTTTTCCACGTGAGCCTATTCTCTGTATGCGCGCTCACATGCGGTTGAACACTTGAGCGATTTAACCATATGCACGCATTCACATCGCTGTCTAAGCATGTTCTCGCCCAAACATATGTCTGTGTATAAATATAGCAAAATTTGCATGCCACGAGTGCATCATCGGATCATCCGCTGATTACATCAAGGCCAGTTCGACTGGTTTATACAGCAAGACCTGGTCACACACTCCTGTCAATGCAACTTTCCGAAACAGCCTAATAAATGATTGTGTATACGCAGCATAAATAAATCATTGACGCCTAAAGCTGTGCTGAACAGGAACTGAAAATTGAAAGTAGGTCTTTCTTTGAATTTCTTTGACACAAATTACCAAAGATAACATATCTTTACGATGGGGACATAAAACGTCACCCTTCATTTGTTATGATTCAAGTGTTTATTGCGGTGTAAAGGCAGCATAATTTACACATGAATTTTTATACACCGAACCTTTGCGCTCTGAGCATTTCGATTATTGTTTACACTTTTTCAAAAGGGTGAATTAAACATCATCCCTTAAATATCACACGCCTGTTTTGCTATAGGCGCTAGCCATGTAAAACACTAGCCATGTAAAACAATTCATCGTCAATAATCGCATCCAAAATAAAATAAGTTTAAGTTAAATAAATTTTTGTTCGCCTAACATGAGTGCCCTGCATATATTTATTATGTATATGTAAATACACACACATACAGTATATATTTTGAAAATATTTGCATGCATTTACATGTTTATATTTTTATTTATATAATTTATATTATAAATTATATGATTACTTATAAACGAGATATATACATGAATGTACACAGCATACGTACTTATATTACGTAAACAAAAAGGTATGTTTTGAATGCGATTTAATCACGATTACTTTTTTGACAGCACTACTAAGTACCCTTTTGCCTGATTGGACCGTGTGGATTACTTATAAATTACTGTGATGTTCTTATCAGCTGTTTGGACTCAATCTGATGGCACCCATTCACTGCAGAGGATCCAAGGGTGAGCAAGTGACGTAATGCTAAATCTGTTCTGATGAGAAAACAAACGCGTCTACATGTAAGATGGCCTAAGAGTACATTTTCAGCACATTTTTTACACTGTTAGGTGAACCATTCCTCCGAACGCTATTCACTGGTAAAAGCACAGTTAGGCTAAAGACAGCTTAAGACAGCATCAGTCCCCCTCTCGTTCTGTTTGTCTCCTGGCAGGCTGCCTGACTAGCTGTGGCTCTTGTAGTTTTATAATCCATATTGTATGAAGCTGGAGGATTACGGATGAGAGACAGCTCTGGAGTGGATCCACTGCACTCTCAGCTACACTCCTTATTTATTATCATTTATTTAAACCCCTCTTTATTTAAACTTCTCACTCGTCCACACTTGCTTAACCACATATCTTAAACTAAACCGGATGTCATTGCCTTTGACATACAAAGAGCAGTGCCTCTTAATTTCATCCAAAACCTCACCCAAGAATTACAGAAACACTTTTGATAAGTAGATGGAAAACATGTAATCTTCTGCTTTCAGTAAATGTGCACGTACAGGAACCAGTTCGGTCGCTGAGGAACCTTTTTTATATAAAAGCTGGAGAAATGCAAAAAAAAAAAATAATTAATTAAATAAAAAGACCACAGAAAATATTGCAAAATGTATTTTGTCAAACAAAAAAAAAAAAACATGATTTTTATAATGTTTTTATAAAAAGGTCTCCTACGATAATCAAATCTGTTTTTATTTGATGTTATTATTATTATTGATTATGATTATTATTATTACACTTCAATGTGATTTAAATGCGTTTTATTCCTGTAATGGCAAAGCTGAATTTTCACATTACTCCACTCTATAAATGCTTTATATTTTTGTGGAAACCATGGCAACCTTTTTTTAGGATTCTCAGATGACAAGAAAGCATCTATTTAAAAATGTTAATCTTTTGAACCGATTATTTTAATGTGTCCTTGTTGAATAAATAGTTTTAATTTCTTTCTTATAAAAAAAAATTTATATATATAACTAAGTTAACTGAGTTTGATAATATTATATCAAACTCAGTTAAACATAATAACAATAATAGTGCATGTATGATACTGTACTGTAAAATTAGTTGCCAACAACTGCTTTTCCTTATAGAAATATTAACTCCTGTGATGGCTATTTTACTCTTTAACCTGTTTGTCCCTGACGACCTGTCTTGCTTAAAAGACAAATCTGTAAATAACTATTTTAAGAAAGAAATGGGTTAGTTTGAGCAGCTTGTTCAAAATTACACCATCTGTACCTGTTTGCTTTCTCACACAAATAGCCAAACGAAAGCAAAACACAATCTGTGTTTGGGTAAAAGGAACTAACCTACTGTATACGCTAAACATGGCGCAGATTGAATGCACTTTTTTGGACGATGGGTTTGTTTTTCTATCAGACTCACATGATCAGTCACGCAACAGCTGGAAGCCCAAAGCGATGACCTTCACATTGAAAACCTAATTCCGTTAGAGGAGACACGGTGCACCCAGATTACTGATATTACATTCTGTTGAAAGATGTCATTTCGTGATTGTTCTATATCCACAGAAAAGCAAAATATCAAGCCAGATGTCCATCACTGTTAGTGTCTGTCCAACGAGAGTGCAAAGAGAGCGTTGCATAAGACGTAAGGGAAGTGACAGACTTTATATGACAGGCTATGTAAACAAATAGAGGTGGACCGCAGGGGTCACTTCACTTCTCCGAGCATTCAGACCGAACAACTTTGGCCACACTTTGGGCATGACCTCATACTGTCTCTCAAACTGGACGGCACATTTGGACCCTGCATTAAGGCAATCTTAAGACAACAACATGGGACAAGACTAAAGTGATCTTAAGTCATGTGATCATTCTCAAGATAAGAGATACTTCTTTCACTTCATTTTAACGGTGTGTTTTTTTTTTATTTCAAATTCAGGCCCTCAAAAGTTGATCTTAAGGGAATATTTTACTCACCCTGAAGCAATCCAAGGTGTATATGACTTTCTTCTTTCAGACGAGCACAGTCTGAGTTTTTTTAAAAAAATGCATCCTGGCTCTTTCCAAGCTTGGTAATACTGGCGGATAGCGGCCGTTATTTTGAAGCTCCGTAAATCGGATATATTCGCAAGTACTGCAACGTTAAACTAACCTATACTCCTTCGGGGGTTATTTAAGTTATCTTCGTGACAAAAACCCATCGATCTGCTTCAGAGGACATGTGCTAACCCCCCGAAGGTGTATAGGTTACTTTAACGTCGCAGTACTTGCGCATTTATCTCATTTACGGAGCTTCAAAATAATTGCCAGGATAAATTTGTACCAAAACTCGTCTGAAAGAAGAAGGTCATATACACCTTGGATGGCTTCGGGGTGAGTAAAATATGGGGTAATTTTACGACAAAGCGGACAGAGTGAGGACCTGAGCTACACTGGAGCTTATGATAATCCTATTAATCATATTTTATCATAAAAAGATAGCCGGGTAATGACTTCTCAGGTGGTGTTTGTGTATGAAGGTACTTCCTCTACTGGTTTCACGCAAGGCACCATAACATAGTGTCTAATGATCTGGAACAAATTCATATGAGCTTTAGAAATAATTAGGCAAATTACTCGCTAGAAATAGAATCATACGCTGAAAAAAAAAATAAATTAAACAATGAATCAGTTTACTTATTTCAGCTGCTCCAACATGCAGGACTGTGGGATATTATCGGCCATAAAGGATATACAGTGTGCTGCCTTAAAAAACCTGATGAGATAAAAGCATCTTAGTAAACAGTATGCAAAACAAAAATTTTATCTGATCCGTACAGCCAAATTCTGTACTTATCAGCACTAACTGTATATTTTACAGTTTCAAACTGTATTTGTGTAAATATAATACACAAACCCATTCAACATATCTTTCTGTTTTTTGTCAAACCTTTTATCTTACGATCAGGGGAATTTTTATGATATATAAGATAAAAAATAAAATGAACCAGTGTTCTGAACTATAAGGTAATTAGTGCTTTTTTTACTTTCATATACAGTATATATAAACCAGTTAGCTCATTCATTGAAGTCTATTCCAATATTTTCTTTTTTTTTTTTTCCTTTTTACAGTGAATTTATTAAAGTTGCCTTCGGGTTACATCTGAAATTGATCTGACAGCAGTACGTGCCCATGGGTGTACATGTAGAAACGTTCATGTTGCACAAGCGTTCCCTGATGCCCGACATCTGCGCTCTGTCATCACCAAATATCGCAATTCAACAGTTTCAACCTAATAAATGCGTTTACTTATACACGCATAATTGCGTTGTCACCCGTATTTGATATCAGTCAACAAAAGGGGTGTTCGTTCTCCCGATATATCACTATGCCAGTGTCAATCTTGAATGGATTTCAATGCAAGTGATCGTTATAGCAAAGCCTCGAGCAACGTGTCGGCGTTTTACTTTTAATAATGATAATGAATGAATTTCATACACTGTGATAGAAGATTAAGCTCACGCCGAGCCGAGCTCAGACAGCATAAGAAAGAGGCGAGAACTTACCAGCGGTGTGGAGAGATGTCCTCAATATCCCTGACTGATGCTGATATTTTCACGGTGCGGATAAATTAATGCACTGTTTTTAGGGGAGACGGTGTGTTTTGAAATCACCTGCCCCGGTCCTAAGGTTTGACACCATCTCGGCTCCCGTTTGCGATCGTGATTTCAGAGGAATAATTGACAGGAGCGAGGAGGACCGTACCATTAATTATTCGTAGGGGAGACGGTACTCTGCAGCGAGGATTAATACTACATAAAATGTTTGATATTTCAAATACACGTGGCGTTAAGATAGCAAAATAATGATTTTTTGATTGTTGTTTATTATTTATCATATATGTTTTTTTCTTACAATCGGATTAGGTTGATTCAACAAGTCAGAGAGGTGGGCCCCCGTGTGTGAAGAGCACTCTACTGCAATATATATATATATATATATATATATATATATATATATATATATATATATATATATATATATATATATATATATATATATATATATATATATATATATAAAATGATTATTATTATTATTATTATTATTTAACTTTAAATGTCAGTACCATTCCCTACAGTACACACAAATGTTGGTAGGGTTTGAAACTTGTCACTTCAATAAACTAGTGGGGACTGCTTTTTGGACAGTATGAAATCACATAGAAGTGTTGTGTATCTCATCTAACGTATATGTATTGTTGAGATGTAGGTTAAATCCGTTTGTCTGTGAAACATCTGACTTAATCAAAATGTGCTATCAGTTGGTATAGTGTACAAATGTCATCAGTGCAATTTAATTATCTAAAATATGAAGTTAATTTAAATATCACACATAAAGGATTCATTTTAGTATTGATTTATATAGGTATAAGTTTATTTTTTTGTTAATTGATAAATAAATTAGTAAAGGCATTTATGTTTGGCACTAAGCTTCCGTTCCAAAATAAAAGTTACCATGTCCAGAACTTTAAATATTCATAGCCGATATATATACAGGAAACTAACACTATTAAAATACGGTGTTTTACGCTGTGTAGTTATAGTTATGCCCAATAAAATATTGCATTATTATAACCACGTTTGCTTAATTTGCATATGGACTTCAGCAAAAGCCTTAGCTTAAAATCTCATTAAGTAATATAAACACAGTAGATCAATATACATAACATACAACAAAAATACATGTATACATCGATGTGTTATTTTTTTACAAAGTTTTATTGTTATTGGTTTGTTCAATATATTTGTAGAGTTTGTGGGGGAATAGAGAGAGGACCTTTATTATGAAATAGAATGAAGTGTCCGTTACAGTCGTTACCTTCAAATACAGGAATAAACTGACAGAACGAGAAATAGCTCGTACTGTAATTGACTGCTAGTTCGTCTTCTTAAAGTTTGGAGCCGTTTGTTTATTAATACAGAATGGGAGCCTGTATGGCGTTGTGTTCCCTTGCGAGCTGTGTAAGTGTTCTGTTTTATTTTTCATGGTTTAGCTAACTAAGCTGCTATCTAAAAGCGTCGCTGAATCATTAAATTATCCGAAAATAGAGAAAGATACAACAAAGACAACGTTTATAAAAAACCGTTAACGTATTGAACGGCGATATTTAAATAGGAAATGTGTGGTTTAAAAGAGCTGGACGCTGGAAACATCAGTACACGGAAGTGTGCTCATATTTGCATTGATATTAAGAGATCCTCCGTGACTTCCTAACAAACAACAATCATATGTGACCGTGGACCACAAAACCAGTCATAAATGACTTTTTTTTTTAAATGTAGATTTATACATTATCTGAAAGTGTCTTGAAATGAGTAAACTTTTCGCTGATGTATGTTTTCTAATAATATTTGGCCGAGATACAAACATTGAAAAATCGGGCATCTGGGGGTGCAAAAAAATTTAATACTAAGAAAATCAACTTTTTAGATCTGTCCAAATTAAGATTTTTTTATATATATATATATATATATATATATATATATATATATATATATATATATATATATATATATATATATATATATATATACACAAAAAGATTTATTTATATTTACCAAAATATTTAGTTTTTTTATATAGTTACATGAACATGATTTTTACATAATATCCTAATGATTTTTGGCTAAAATAAAATAAAATAATAATATATCATAAGGTTTTGTGGTCCAGGATCACATATGATTACCTGAACAATTTAAAGAAATTATACAACTATGCAAGGGATCATTTCTGTTTCATGTAGTGTTTGGTGTGATTTAGTATTCTTGTAGTTTCAATGTATTTTAAGACAATAATAATCAGGTTATACAGGCTTTCAGTTTTTGTAATTGAGAATAAGATTTGGTTATGTTCAGCTGTAATAAGGTGCCTCGCCCATTTTCAAAGAATTGAAGCTTAATGCTAAAAGTGAAGTACAAGATATAGTTGAAAATTATATACCAGATTCTCTCTCTCTCTCTCTCTCTCTCTCTCTCTCTCTCTCTCTCTCTCTCTCTCTCTCTCTCTATATATATATATATATATATATATATATATATATATATATATATATATATAATCTCAAGATGTAGATGAACCTGTAGAAACTATAGTGAGATCCAAAGACTTGTAATTACTTGTAACCGGCTGAACTGCTTTCATCTGCTGCTTTTCAGCAATTCGGCATATTTGATTTTGCATTTGAAACCCAAGCCATGCTGCTTGAGTCCCTTTCTGTAAATGTTTATCCTCTTTCTTGTTCAGCACACTGTAAGGGTGTCAAATCTGCTCAGCCTGCACTTTACATTATGGTTAAGATTGGTATAACATGTTTTTATTTGACGCTTATCATTTGTGCCTGTAAGACACACCTTGTCTGTTTTTTGTTTTTTTGGTCTTCAATACAATTTTTCCCTTTTGCTTGATGAGTCATACAACTTCTTAAAAAAAATTAAAATGCCTGACAAATTTTTAAAAAAATATTTTTGATTTGATTTTCAGTTTCCAGTGAATCAGCTGATCAGCCACTCCTATCATAAGTAATGGTCCTGGTGAATGTTTTTGAATTAACTTTTATACAGTGCACATGACTGGATTTATTAGGATCAAAGTCTTAAACAATGATTTCCTCATTATTTCTTGCAACAGATATATATATGTATATACAAATTAGGTCATGAGTGTCATAAAAATAAAAATTCACTAACCTCCACTAAAATAATTATTCATAGAGTCCAGAAAAAAAGCAATAAATAAAGAAATGAATGATCGTAAATGTAATTACGCTGATATTTACACACCCTAGGTTCTCATTATCAAAACCTTAAAAATACAGCAGTACTTGCTTTTAAAAGTAAGTTATGTAAAAAGTTAAGTTTTTTTATTTATTTTTTTGGTCAATGAAAAAAATGTTTTATTATTTTTGTATGTTCTTGCGATTCCTTATACCTCTGAAGCTACATTACACCTACTGAATGCACCTAGTATCTTATAGACTCTTTGGAATGAAGAGCTTTCAGAATGTAATAAGCCTATAGAAACAAAGCAAATGAGTTGACCAAAAAATAAATAAATAAATAACACCCCTACTCCCCTCTGGCAGTGTTCAGTGTTCATGTCAGTAATATAGGTCGGTATTTTATAGGTAATATTTCCATTTACACAATTTTGCAAAAACAGACAATATATACCACTAAATTTAGACTTTTTGTTATTGAATTGCTGTAAATAAATATTACATTTTCAGCTGGTCAGTGTCCAAAAATCATTTCACCTAGTTCTACAAGAGTGATTACTTATAGGCTGTCTAAAAAACAAAAGTCACGTTGCAAAAAAAACAAAAAAAAAACTGCTACATAATAAAGACTTTGATAGAGATGTAATGGAGTGAAAATTACAAGATTAGTCTTTCAAATGTTAAAAGGTAAGGGAAAAAAAAAAATTAAAAAGTAATACTAATATTACAAATACATTAAAAAGTGAAGACGTAATGTTAAAACGATTTATATTTAAATAAATGCAGTTCTTTTAAACTTTGTTCATTAAATAATCCTGAAGAAAATGTATTATGATTTCCACATAAATTAAGCAGAACAATTTTTAACCATTATTTATTTTCCCTTTTTTTTTTTTCTTTTTTTTTTAATTTCTAAAAGATCACATGACACTGAAGATTGGAGTGAAATGTCACGTTTGTATTGAAAGAAATACATTGCATTATACAAAGCATAAAATAGTTACTTTAAAAGGTAATAATATTTAAAAATGTTACAGTTTGTACTGTTTTTGGTGAAATAAAGAAATCATTTGTAAAGCGGAAGAGACTTCCAATATCTTATAACCACAAATAATCTTTTTCAGTGCAATGTATATTAAATTGTATAACGTTTTGCAGATTCTTTTGTACTATTGTACAATTAAACAATAGATGCTTGAACTGGTGATATAAGTGTTCTCACTCCCTCCACGTTACAGGCCTCGTGTTTGTGTGGCTCCGCTCCATGTCTCCTCTGTGGCTGTTGTCCTTCTTCCAATAACTCCACCGTCACCCGGCTGGTCTTCTCTTTCTTCCTCCTCCTGGGGACACTGGTGTCTGTAATCATGATCTTGCCTGGCATGGAGACGCAGCTCCGCAAGGTGGGCCCACCATCAGTCTTTATTTGCCTCTCTTGTGCCGTCAGTGCATTCTGTTAATTTTCCATTTTTATTGCCTCTTCAGATTCCTGGCTTTTGTCAAGGCGGAACCACAATACCAGGAATCGAGAACCATGTTAACTGCGACGTGATTGTAGGCTACAAATCGGTGTACCGCATGTGCTTTGCTATGGCATGCTTCTTTTTCCTGTTTTCAGCAATTATGATTCGCGTAAAGAGCAGCAAAGACCCTCGCGCCGCTGTTCAGAATGGGTAACCCTGATTTATTACTTAAGCGCTGTTTTATTATTTTGTTATTGTATTATTTACCAAATGAATTGAAATTTGCTTGACCGTTTTGTCAGGTTCTGGTTTTTCAAGTTTCTGATACTTGTTGGCATCACCGTTGGAGCCTTTTTCATCCCGGATGGAACATTTCATGATGGTACGTTTTAGGTTGAACTGTTCCATTAAGAGCACATAATAGGATCATTTCATTTTCATATATTCACATTGGGAAATGCATAAAAGCAATGACAACATGGCAATGATGTTAAGCTCTAAATGCAGCAATAGTTATGATAATGTTATTCTGGGAAACCATTGTCATAACGGAGGGCTAAATTTCAAGGGATGCAGAAAACGCCCGGTCTCCTGCAGGGAAGAAGTCAATTACTTTTTAATGACTATTTTGAATGTTATGAGATGCATGGGAAAAGACCGTATTAAAAGCGGAATAAGATGTTATTATTTTTTCATAGCATATTACATTAGCGGCGAGAACCCGTTGTTACTGTCTTTCCTGAATTCTCATGGTGTGGAATTAAAGATGCAGAACATTGTGTTCAGAGATCACGGGTAACTTCCAAAACAAGATCTTGACATTAGTGTGTTTCATTGTGAACTTAAGTAGAAAATACAGGCCCTTTGGAGATGCATGTTTTATTTAGCGTAGTTACAAATGTGGTTAGGGTTAGGTTAGGTTAAATTCTGTCGTCATTTGTACCCCTCATGTCTTTTCATACCTGCATGACTTTAACATTTCTGTGTAACACAAAAGATCCCATTGTTCTTTTTTTTTTTTTTTTTATGTCAGTACAGTACGGTTAATTGTCATCAGAAGCGTTTGGTTGCCAACATTTATTTTAAATATTGTGTTTCACTGGGGAAAAAAAAGAAAAAGATACAAGTTTGGAATGACGTGAAGGTGTGCATGACAGCATTTTCATTTTTGGCTGAACTATCCCACAAAGAGGTGTACTTTTGTACTTTTTTTGTTCAGATTTTAATACAAACCTTGCATACGATATATTATAGTGATATACACCCCTTTGAAAGCCACATGAGTTTAAGATATTTCTTTCTAAAACAGAAATTTGCCCCAGACATTTGCAAATTATTAATAATAATTTATTTAGTTAGTTAAAAGGCTTGTTTTTATGTTGTGGTTAAGCACATTTAACCAGTGTGTTACTGAAGCATAATTTCTCTTCTTTGTTTTAATCACAGTTTGGTTCTACTTTGGTATCGTGGGCTCCTTCATGTTCATCCTGATCCAGCTCATCCTCTTGATCGACTTTGCCCACTCCTGGAATGAGGTGTGGGTGAGAAATGCTGAGGAAGGCAACGGCAAGTGTTGGTTCTCAGGTACGCAGAGATGAGATGCACTGAAAGACCCTGTTCATCACAACCGGTTTGTGTCCGCACCCGCTGCTTTCAGAGAAAGAAACATGAGACTGTTTTCTATGCCCACAGGTCTGTTGTTCTTCACCGTCCTTCATTATGCCCTGGCCTTTGCAGCAGTCGTGCTGTTTTATCTCTACTACACCAAACCCGACAACTGCGCCGAACACAAGTTCTTCATCAGCTTCAACCTTATTCTCTGCATCATCATATCTGTGGTTTCTATTCTGCCAAAAGTGCAGGTAAAGCATGTTTCGGTGCTTTTCATTCCTGTCTCCCAGTTCAAAATCATCGACTAGAGGCTAAACAACTCTATATTAACATATTAAGCACCATTAAGACCTTGTTCGTAAAGTGGCAAACAGGAAGTGATAAAACTGCTTTAACTAGCTGTTCCAAATATGCAATTGCCTCAGCACACACATCCTGACATGAATGCTGATTTATAATAATGTGCATAAGAAAACAGCCTCTCCGTTGTACTGAAGGTCATCTACTGTTTACATTAGCCTCCAGCTTTTGTCTTTGTAAGGAAACTTCTTTGTTTTCTTCTTTGCACACAGAATATCAATGCTGGCCTGCCACAACAGACAGGCTTTCATTATAAAAATGTGCAGTTTATACTGGGTTGATTCTCACAATGGTAGACAAACTCTGATTTGTGCTTTATTTGTTTATTTTTGTATCCGTTTGCAGGACGCTTCACCTCAGTCTGGTCTGCTTCAGTCTTCTATTATTACTCTGTACACTATGTACGTCACCTGGTCAGCCATGACCAACAATCCTAGTAAGTTACACATTTAAAAAGAAAAAAGAGGCAGAAAATATTTACTATCTGTCTCTGGTCTCTCTCTTCATTTTATGAGCATTAATTTTGTTCCTACTCAGGTTGATGCAATTTTTGGTGAGTTTTGTGGTGCCGTACAAACCAGATGCTCAACCTTTATAGTCTCCTGATGCTTGATACTGAGTAAAGCCAAATTACTTGCTAGAATTCAGATTATAAATGTAAACCACTATTCCCATATTCTGTTACGGCCTATTAAGTATACCTATTAGCTGCCTAGATAAGCTTAATAATGTGATTAGCTGACAGTTAAGTGTGATCATAGTCTTTAGTAGTGAAGTATGTGATTAATTGGCGTAGAAATTGCAATATATAATGTTTTTGTACGTTCAGTTTTAAATCTACATTTGTCTGGTTCCACGCACAGATCGTGAATGTAATCCTAGTTTGCTCAGCCTGGTGTCCAATGTCAGCACAACTGAGGCCATGCCCACAAGCTCACCTGGGATGGTGCAGTGGTGGGATGCCCAAGGCATTGTGGGATTGGTTATCTTCCTCTTTTGCACCTTTTATGCCAGGTACGTTAAGCAAAACAAGCATATCGAACATGACTTTGTTCTTTTGTTATTGTCAGCGTTTGCATCAAATGCATAAAGTAAACATCAAGTAGATGTTGTTTTCCATGCTGATTCATGCTGCATATTTCAATTTGACATTCACAAGCAGCTGCACAGAGGCATGGGTTGATTGATTGATTAGTGGTGTCAGATGATGACACCTGTAGGCAGGGTCCAAAATTAATATTTGCCAAGCAGCAACTGTGAGTTCAAATTGGCCTAGGCAAGTAAGAGTTGCTAGTTAAAAGGTAAATTTAACATGCTCTGTGACGGTGTCAGATTTTTTTTTATTTTATAATTAAATTAGAAGTGCTTTGTAAATAATGTGCTTCCCATTTGTTTGAATTGGATGATTCTCCAGCAATTATTGTAATATGCTAGTTTTGTGCTAAAGACATATTACTGTTCGTGTATTACTGTTCACAAAACGATTGTGAACTTTTTTTTTTTTTTTTTTTAGGTTATTTGGTGAATGTAAAATTTGATAGAACAGCATTTACTGTGTTTGAAATGTTTTGATCAATTTAATTTTATCATTTTATAATTTTATTTTCTAAATAAAAGTATTAACCTCTGACATCCACATTTCCTAAGTTAATTTGCTATCCTTTGTAAATTATACATTTTGCCATGTCAGAAAAAAAGTCTCTCTCCCTTTAAACTCTACCCCCCAGTCTATCTCATCATCAATTAAATATGAATCTGAGAGAAGTAAACATCCTTCTCATGCTGGTGTCCATGCGATGCCTTTTCTCTTTTCAGTATCCGTTCATCCAGTAATGCTCAGGTGAACAGGCTGATGCAGACGGAGGAAGGGAAGGGCACTATGGGAGGGGAGGAGGTTGGCGAAGACGGACTGAGGCGTGTCGTTGATAACGAAGAGGATGGCGTCACATACAACTATTCCTTTTTCCACTTCCACCTTTTACTAGCCTCTCTCTACATTATGATGACACTCACTAACTGGTACAAGTAAGTGCTCGTTCTTCCACTTTTTAATTCTGGAGTGAACCAAAAAGTTAAAGGTGAAGTGTGAAAATTTAAAATGCTTCTCCTATCACCTTTTAAAGGAATAATTCACAGAATAATGAAAAAGATTTAGCTTTTATGCACCATAATATTGTTCCAAACCGGTATGGCATTTATAAAAAAATTTAATATTTAAAAGAATGTAGTAGTCATTCTTTCATGCAGTCAAAGAATGCAACAGAACTGCACACGTTAAGAAACTGGTCTAAATATTGTCTCCTTTTCTTCGCATCTATCTTCAGGCCTGATACAACCACTCAGGCCATGCAGAGCACAATTCCTGCAGTGTGGGTGAAGATCAGCTCCAGCTGGCTGGGTCTGGGCCTCTACCTGTGGACGCTTGTGGCTCCTGTCATTTTCCCCAGTCGAGACTTCAACTGAGCTCGAGTGGGTGAGACTCTCACCTGTTCAAACTGGCCGTGTTTGTGCTATGGTATAAATATTGCAATCTACAAATACCATTAAATAGCCAACACTAAATGCAATGCAAATCTGAAACCGACATTTGGTGACTAGTCTCGTAGGCCTAGTAGGTACTTACACGTATTTAAAAAAAAATGCATGGGCAACAACAAAAGTATGATGCCGTGACAAGTATTTAAAAATTACGCTAAAGTATATTAATTGTTCAGTAAATTGACTCATGACGTGAGGATTACTGCTGTGCAGAAAGTCGCCATTCATTATTAGCACACCTGAAGCACACTTTTGTGAGTAACATATCTTTGCAAAAATGCCAGTTTGAATAACAAATTCCGTTTTGCTTTGATTCCTCCATCCTTTTATCTCATATTCACGTCCTTAAGAGCTAAAATGCTTGGACAATTAAGGAAATGAGAAGCACCTTTTTGCTTAACGATTGATTCGATGCTGTCTCATTTATTACACTACATTTTAAATCGTTGGCGGCTGTGAGATTTGAAAGTAATCTCTTATGCCTACCAAAGCTGCATTTATTTGGTCAAAAATACAGTAAAACCGTATTATTGTGTAAAATTACAATAAAAAAACTGCTTATTATACATTTAAAATATAATTTTTAGTTACAGCAAAGCTAATTTTCATAATCCTTTACTCCAGTTTTTGGTGTCACATGAATCATAATTCAGAAATAATTCTAATATGCTAATTTTGTGCTCAAGAAATATTTATTAATATTAGCAATAGTGAAGTTTTGCTCGATATTTTGGAAAAAACATTAAATATTATTTTTATGAGTCTTTCTGCTTATTTTGCTTACTTTAATGCTGGTGTTATTCTGTCAAAAGAGTCACTATATCTCCACACATGAAGGATAAAAGAATGAAATAGGTCGCTTCTAGCGCGTTTGTCGATATCTTGAATTATTCACCATCACATGGTACTTGAGGGTTATTTTGTTGTCATTTCAAACTCAGTATGGCTGTTAAGTATGTTTTCTAAAGTCAATATTACTAGTTTATCTTGTTTAACAGATGCAAGCTACTCAAACCTAAGGCCACGCATATCCAGTGCAACAAAATAAACACTATCCTACAGACCATCATCACAGTGGTCCTAGCCACGAATTCAAATATGCATTATACTGCTGCTAGAAACCTACTCTACCTGAAGAAAAAACTTTTTTTTTTTTTTTTTTTTAACACTGATAGCATTTTAACTTCAGGGTTCAATGCATTGTACGATAGACACTACAATTAAACAAATATACAATTTCACTCCGATTTAGCACTTTTTTTTCTCTCAAGCAATGGGGAGAGAGGGCCTTGGGCAGCCCACGTGCGCTGGGGGGGCTTGAACAGGGGGCTGTTTTCAGTCCACGTCCTCTGTAGAGCCCCTGGAACTTGTGCATCCAGCAGATAAGCCCAATCAGACACACCCTTCCCTTGTACAGCTTTCTACACCACACTCGACCGGGGTCTACCGCACTGCCATAAACAACAGACTGTGATCCAAATGAATATATTATGGTGCTGTCGATCCATCAGAGGCACATGCTAGCATACCTAGTTTGTTGTTTGGTGTGGCAATAGATAATTTAATGTGAACTAATGCGTTTAGATGGCACTTACGTATGAATGAACGGTTCGGGGCTGGTTAATGTGGTAAAGGTGATTATATTTAATCTGTAAATGTTTCTGAAAATGAATGTTAATCCACCTGTGACACTTTGTATACTTTTAGTGGGTTTTTGTTATTACTTTGATTAATTTGCAAGCACATGCTGGAGTAATATTACATAAGAAAATGTTCTAAAAGTGACCATATGTTTAGCTTACATTTGTGTAAAATTGCTAAAAAGCTGTTATGAAAGCAAAATATGAAGTTCATTTCAAAAGGGGAAAAACTGGATTTATGAAACTATGAAGTTCATTTGTAGGTGTGTCATGCCTCAAGTCATTGTAGGTATTGCTTCTGACATTCAAGAATTTGATTGCTTGTGACATTGGAAGTGTGTGTGTGTGTGTGTGTGTGTGTGTGTGTGTGTGTGTGTGTGTGTATATATATATATATATATATATATATATATATATATATATATATATATATATATATATATATTGATATTTTCCCAAGGTAATAATTTGATAAGCATGATGGATTAATCTGTGGTCTATTATTAGGAGCAACATGCAAGATTAGTAATTCTTCATGTGCCTTTCTATGATAACTTCTTATCAAAAGTGACCAGGTTTATTTCAGACCTATGAAAAAGTGCCTTTGCTGTTTTATAACATTTCATGTTTCATACCATGGACAATATTGCTCTTTTAGTTCTTTCTGTAGAAGTAGTTTTTCAGTGATCCGGTGTTGTTCAATGTGTGTTGTGTGTGTATATATTTCAATAAACTTGTGTAAACCGTTGGTTAGTCAAAGTCTTTACAAATCGGCTGTATCGCTCTCACTGCCAATCAAAATTCAAAAGTCTTTATTATTGGATGCAGAATTTAAGTTAGTTATGTCCGTTTAGGATTAAACAATAATAAAAGTATTTCCACTGCACTCACAAAAGAAGATTTCATTTGAAAATGAAAATATATATACATATATATATATATATATATATATATATATATATATATATATATATATATATATATATAAATGCATCCTAAATGTTAAAAAAAAAAATTACATCTTAAAAAATATTTTCAAACTGATTTATATTTGAATATTGTTCTTTTCTTTCATTTTAAATAATGTTGAGCGTGTACAACAGAACGAGAAGGTTGTATTTTTATTTGCTGTCTGCCCACCAGGTGGAACTGATGTGCTGTTGATTTTTATCTTCCTTGTCATGGATGATATTCATTGCTCAATACTGATGGCCATCTCTGGCCTAACAATGCAGCCGTTAATTACTCAGTACTACTCCAGGTATGGAATTTCATTTCAGCACTTTTTCATAGATGAAAAAAAAAATCACATCAGTTATATTGTTTTTACCTCCACCAGTGTCATTTAAGCGCTGTTGTTCTTCTTTCTCCATTTGTTTCTTCTTTTTTTTTTTTTTTTTTTTTTTTTTTGTTTACCCAATTTAGTCTCAGTGCCCTAAACCGGCCTCACTGACCATAAAACCCTCTTCCAGTTACAAGCAATTATCGCTCTCACAATTGTGTAGCCTTTGGCAGCATTAGCAGCAAAAACGTTACTTTGCTACAGCCAGAGAAAACTAAGAAAAGCAGGCCTAGAGAGTAAGAGATTCCAAGAGGGAGCGTGTTTCATGAATTCCTCTCAGTGCTGGAGATGTTTTGAGTGGCTTAGGCGTTAGGAAGGTGCTGAACGTTAAGGTCGTACGGGTCCCGCAAATCAGGCCCCTCTTCTCAAAAGTGTGGTTTATCAGTTGGCAGCTTGACTAAGCATAGATAATGCTTGCTTATGCAAGAGTGTTTTGCTAATAGTGTTGATACGTTTCTGCACACGTGTGTAACGCTAGCGCAGCTGAAGGGCGGCTGAGTGCGGTTTGTATCTGTAGGTCAGGGTTACATGACTCTTGTGATTTTTCCTTTAACCAGGTGGGTGTTATAGAACCATTGGGTGACATCTAGAGCTCAGCGGTGCTTTATTTACCCTCTGTAAGGCAGGCTGTGGGGTGTGTGGTTTTATGAAGGTTACATTTATGAAAGTAACCCAGGATTTAGTACATTAGCTAATGGTCTGGAAGATTTTCTTGCATCAAACGTTCTTACAACCTCAAACATAAAAGAGAGGAAAAGGAAGTGCACTTTGTATGGCTATAACCTGAAATTGCAGTCAAATTGACCTTCTTAATACATGTTCGTACAAACACAAAACTGCATGTGTGCAATATATTTTATATATACTTAAAACTTAAATTGCTTTGCTTATCTGCTAGGAATGTTGGGGCAGGGAAGTAATGTTGAAGCGAGAGAAAATGTTTAGTTTATACAGTTATTTATAAATAATTTATAGGGTTATAAACGGGGGTCTGCGGAGAATATACAGTATGTTTATAAAATGCATTCCGTTTTCTAAAGAATTATGTACATGGGTAGTTGATTAATTAAAAATGGACATTGTCCTACGGTGTCCAAAATATGTAGGGGGAAAAATAGTTAACAGAAATAACATGAGAAAAATTTAGCTTTATTCTTTATGCTCTATTCAAAAAGCATGAGAGATGTTTATCTTTA
Organism: Puntigrus tetrazona; assembly: GCF_018831695.1. Taxonomy (NCBI): domain Eukaryota; kingdom Metazoa; phylum Chordata; class Actinopteri; order Cypriniformes; family Cyprinidae; genus Puntigrus; species Puntigrus tetrazona. The sequence continues at coordinate 24,439,021 of NC_056714.1, read as the reverse complement.
ATATTAAGATTTTTTCTGTCACACCATACTATTCCCACTGATATTGCTATTGCTATTTAAAAAATAAAAAGTCTTATGCATATTATTGCTATTATGGTCAGTCGGTATGGTTATTTATGCATGGAAGTTAATATTTTTAGAGACTAAAGCTATTAAATAAATGCTGTTCTTTGAGACTTTCTATACATCAAAGATCCCGAAAAAAAAAGTATCATGGTTTTCACAAAAATAACAAGCAGCACAATTAATTAACAACATTGATAATAACAGTACGAAGAAATGATCACCAAATCTGCATATTCAAAAGATTTTTTTTAAGGATTTAGGTGATACTGAAGACTTGAGTAATGATGCTGAAAATTCATCTAGCTACAAAAAATGTTAGAAAATAAATGTTACTTGAAATGTGATGATCACTTTTTTTTTCCTGTCAAAAATAGCATTGTTGAGTATAAGAGGCTTCTTTCAATATCTTACACCAAACTTTTAAACCGTCACGTTCTGGATGTTAAATGGTTCCAAGTTAAATGGTAAACAAGTTTCACTTTGGCTTAAAATTAACTAAAGAGAGTTAGAGGATGGAAATGGCCGTGGCTATATTTTACCGAAGAGCCAATGAGGAGGGACGATAATGACTCTGATGCTGAGTAATAAAGACAGAGAGCTAATGTGTGTTTGCAGAGATAAAGCTTCCCAATTAGCGAAGAGATATTGACTGAACTCGCTGTAGGACGTTACTCTTGATCCACAGAGCTGCTGTGTCAGAGAACTCTCTCTCTGCTGGGGTACCAGTGAATCTAGTTGATTTTGGCTGCTGTGGTGGAGCATAACATTTCACATTGTCTTTGTCCTCGTTTTTAATCAGGTCTGTCTCGTAGCTGATGCCAGAAACCTTTGGTTTCTTCTTGTTAGAGTTCAGCATCTTGGGACTCTGCCTAGTATGGAACAGAGGTTTTAAGAAATACGTACTTGGTGCCAACTCAAAACCGCTCGAAAACATGGTCGGAGTGTAATAATGTGTCAGGGAGGGTGTGTTTTTCACTTCGTGCTTTTCAAATGGGGCTTCGCTGCTGTCTTTCCGTTCCTGACTAAAGCAAACACGGTATTAGATGAAATCAGAGTAAGCTTGAAGCATTGATTTTTACTATAAGAATGACAAATATTTTCACTTTAATAATGCCCCAAAATGAAATTCTGCATGTAAAAGTGCTTTGCTGGTCTTAAGTGTTTTTTGCTAGTCTCCTAGTCCGGCCAAAACGGTGTTTAGTGTTTTGTATTTTTACAATAAAATACCACTGACGGGAAAAAGTTTGGAGTCAAGAAAGTTTTTACACATCAGTATTTTTCTGGAAGGACGCTTTAAAAATATTAAAAGTGACAGTAAAGTCTTATATTGTTACAAAAATACATTATGTAAAAAATGCTGTAATTAAAATAATAAAAATGTTTCTTTAGCACTAATTCAGAAAATTAGAATGTTTGACACTGGATTAATGGCTGCTGAAAATTCATCTTTACTAGTACAAATTACATTTTAAATAGAATACAGTTGTTTTAAGTTATAATGATATTTCACAATATTAATGTTTTTATTCTATTTTTGTTAAAAAATGCAGCCTTGGTGAGCATAATAGGTTTCTTTCAGAAACACAAACCATTGTTGAACAATGATGTAACTTGCGTCTTTCCTGTTTTCTCCATTAACATTTTAGAAACACCAGCCTAATACGGTCAGCTGGTATTTCTGGCAGGCCAGCGGGTTTATTTGAAGAGTTTGGGGTGTTTTTTAGCTTGGGAGACCAGTGTAAACCAGCTAAGACAAGCAAACCGTGCTGTTTATTCATCAAGGACATTGTTGAGTTTTAAGTCTGTGTAATGCAGTGTTCTTCCCTGAATTCTGAAGTAATGTGTTTTCACTGTATCATTTCCCAGCCCACTCTTCATCTAAAGGCTTGTGTTGTTCTCTCAGAGCTGCACTCACAATATCTCATTGCTATATGAGAAACAAACTTTGGAAGAAGCATAAGAGAAAAATAACTCCCCTCATCAATTCATATAAACTACTTACTCCTGTCTGGAAACTCTCTCTCTCTCTCTGGCAGGCTTGCCTAACAATGAACAAGGGAGAGAGACACATCAACAAAATGATCTCACTCCCTCAGCACCACACACACACACACACACACACACACACACACACACACTGACTCAGCAGTGCTGCAGGATGTTCTGTCTCTGCTTTGACCCTCTCTGCTCCAGAGTTTCCAGAGCCAGACTGGTAAGTGTATCTCCAGGGATCCCTTTAACCCAGTGTGAAATCACAATGCTGATACTCGGCCTGCCGTCAGGGGCATGTGACGTGAAGTTGCGCATGTCTGTCACTGTCTACATCATTGTACATTTTACGTTTTCACAAACCAAACTTATCTGTCTGTCATTCTATCATTCTGTCTGTTGCTTTTCATACTGTCTAGCTTTTTTTTATTTTGATATATCTATGATTCTATTGTTCTATCCTTCTGCTGTCTGTCTGTACTTTCATTCTGTCTGTTGTTTTTTATTCTTTTGATTCATATGTACTATCATTCTGTCTGTTGTTCTTTCACTTTGTCCATTGTTTTTCATTTTATCTACAGGTACATCTCCAAAAATGTGAATATTGTGGAAAAACGTTTATTTGTTACTCGTTTCAAAAAGTTTAATTCATTACGTCAAGATGATGTTGATTAGAGCTTACAGCTCATAAAAGTTAAAATCCAGTATCTGAAAATATCTGAACATGTCCTAAGATTAATTAAAAAAGTTTTTTATAAAAGTTCAAATTCTTCAAAGTATGTTCATTTTTAAGTTTTGTTTAGCAGATCGAAATCACCTGACAGAAGGCTGCATTGACTTTTGACTCGATGTAATACAATGGACAAACACACCAGCAGATGTCACAGCAACCCGAACCATCACAGACTTCAGAAACCTCACACTGGACCGCAAGCAGCTTGGCTTCTGTGCCTCTCCGGTCTTCCTCTTTTATTTATCTGAAGAGAGGACCCAGGAGCACCGAGTAACAGTCCAGATACTTTTCTCCTCTGTTGCTGTTTCAGAAGTGTCTTGGTAGCCTTTTTCCTGAAGACGACTGAGCATGTAGACTCTTGATTCGCTGACTCCAGCTTCTTTCCACTCCTTGCGAAGCTCTCCCAAGTGTTTGAATCAGCTTTGCTTGACAGTATTCTCAAGCTTACGGTCATCCCTGATGCTTGAACACCTTTTCCTACCTAACGTCTTCCTTCAAGTAAACTTTGCATTTAACGTGCTTTGATACAGCACTCTGAACAGCCACCCCATTCAGTAATGAACTGCTGTGACTTCACCTCTCAGTGATCACCTTCTAAGCCACTGCCAAGTCAGCAGTCTTCCCCATTATTGAGGCATCAGAGAACAAGAGATGCCCAGAATTTCCATTGTAGGGATGGTCATTTAATAAAACTCATGTATAAACAATTTTGTATTTTTAAACATTTTAAACAAATTAACCACCCAATAAACGGTGATTGTTCACTTTATACAGAATAGCAGTTAGATGTCCCTTTCCTGTCTAAGCCGATGGTTTACTCCAGGTTAAGCCGCAGTAAGACTCATTGATTGGCTTTGGGAGACTACTGCATTTCCTAACAGGCACAAGAACTTGCATCACAAGCAGAAAGACGTTTCAAAAACGATCATATTATTTCCTCCGAGTCTTCTGTTTCATGTGACCATTTGAGAGGCTACCATTTGAGAGGCTTTTTTTGAGAGTAGAAAAAAATCATTTTGAGAGCAACTGTACTCGATTTGCAGGCGCTGCTCTTATAGTGAAATGACTGAAAGCGGCTGTCAGAGGTGTAATTGCATTCTAAGTGTAAAACCCAAGCACATTGGATTACACGGCAGTATGTAGCGAAGCTAATTGAGTTTTGGCCCTGCTGGCACATGTGTGCTGGAAACATTTACCCAACATTACCACCCATTAGACTCCACGCAGCCCAGAGTCTGGCAGCAGAGTGGCAGAGGATCGTGATGCCTTCCTGCAAAGGTGGATTTATCTGCTCTGAATCCCAAGAGCAACCGCCTCTAGCTTTTGCTGCACTATGCAAAAATACTACATTAATTATCCACATGTGCATGTGACAAGAGGAACTGCTGAGGGAATATAAAGGTCATGAATGAAAACACAAGATAATCTGTGTCGTTCTGTGTGTCTATTCAAATTTTTAAATGTGCTGTATGGGCTATATCTCCATATATGATGTTTTACCATATTTAAATCCTTTTTTCATCAGATCCTCCTCCATAATCAGATTTAATCTCAGCCTCTTCATCAATTGGTGTTGTCAGCCATTGTATATGAAATACATCTGGGACTATATGAACTCCATGCAATGGGGGAAGGCTCGGATGTGTGTGATACTTCAAGTAATGGACAATGAAATATCAGATACTACAAGGGTAATGGTGTACATTACCAACAAAGTGAGATATATTACAACCTATTGATTTTACTCCGAGCTGTTATGTTGCATGTGTATCAGAATCAAATATTTACACACATGATATGTGGGGTCACTATATCTCATGTCCTTTACAGAGAGTACAGTGGGCGTACTCTTATCAGGCTCGCCATCATTAACTAAAATTAAAAAATGAAACCGAAAGTATGAAATTTTGTGAATTTAAATGAAATGACATTTAAATTAAATATAAATATTAGATGAAAAACTTAATAAATAAATTAATAAATAAATAAACGTCGCCATGATAACGGACTCAAATAAAATCAAAATTTAAGTTGAAGTACTACAGCTAAAACTGATATAAAAATAAATTAATGGTTAATATGAATGTTAGAAAATTAAAAGAAAATGACAATCTAAAATTGAATTGAAAGCTGATTCTAAAGCTGAAAATTTATTTAAACCTGAGCATCAACAGAAAAATGGGGACTTTGAAACTGAGCTTCTTATTTTTTCTAGGTCGCTAATATAATATAATATAATGTCATTTCTGAATATAGAACAGTATTGCCATTGTATGTACATGCCCACTAAAAAATTAAAGCTATAGTAACAACAACAAAAAAAATTGTAACCAATGGCTTGATTATTTAAAGCATTACTTTTAAGGTTAAGCTGCTGATAGTATACTCCTGCCTTATCTTTGACTCTCTTTGTGTTCCTGCAGCAGGCAGCATTGTTTCTCTCCGTCTCACTCTCCGCGTCTCTGTCTCTCTCTCGCTCTCTCACTGTCTCTGGCAGGCTGCTGTGTGCCGTGCACAGGCGCAGGCCGGCTCTGTGGGGAGGCTGATCTAGTTATATAACAGTCGGTGCAGCCGTTGTCTGCTGGAAGACGAGCATGCAGGCATCCCTGTTACATAAGCCTGTTAAGATCATATTGTCACACTGTGGAGCATTCACAACGCAGTGTCCTTGCTACTGTGCTTCCCTCTCTCTGCCGACAAAAGGGTGGTCCAATGCAGTTCAAAGAGCGCGAACTGTGCAATCACGCTTCAGCCAATCAAAGCGGACCTCACTGCATGGCCTGAACCCCCCACCCGCGCGGTCGTCACGCACCTCTCAGCCACACGCCCAGTCAGGTGTCCTGTTTGACTCGGGCGAGGACGGCGGCTGTCATGACGATGGAGTCAGCAGCCCTCTCGTTCTCCACGGGGAGTCTGAACGACAGTGGCATCCAGTGACAGGATCAGGCAGCTGCGAGCTATGACTCATCACCTGAATGCCAGGTGAACTTTACCGGACACCCGAGAGTCTCCAGGAGTCCGTCTAAGCCTTCTAAATACACAGTTGGTGAGAGTCTCACCTTATCTCTTTGCTAATTTTAGAGGCACCACGTTGACCGATTCAGCAGCAAGACACTTGGGTCCAGCATTATTGTGGCATCACTGGACGTTACGGTGCGAAAATGAACAATAACGCGTTGGTTTTGTCACGCAACGTCTCTTTCATTGACCCCGCGTTGACCCTTGTTATGCATTCAAATTTTCATAGTTTTAACTCAGTTCCTCAAGCAACAGCTTCCATTAAAGTTGTTTTTGTATAAATAGAAAAAAAGAATAGTAACAGGTTAGAGGCCCAGCAGAGGTAGAGTTGAGGAAAATAAAATGCTAAAAAAAAAAAAAAGTTAATTAAAATACAGCTGAAAAGCCATTTTTGTTAAAAAAATATATATATATAAAAACAATGAAAAAGTATATAATATATAATAATGAAAATAATGACAATAAATATAATAATGAAACTAAATTAGGATAAATTTATAATAAATGAAAAAATAATAATGATAAGCACATAACAAAGAAAGTAAACAAAGTAAATATCTAATTAAAATAACATTTTAAATAAAAAAATACTTTAATATTATAAAAACGATCTTAAAATAAGACTAGATGATATCAGATGTAAGGCTATTTGATGATATGTGATATACAGTCCAAATGTCTGACAAGACATTAAAAGTCTGCTATTCAAAAAAAAAAAATATTATTCTTAAGCATTCAAGTTTTTCTTGTTTTTGCTCGGTTCCTCAAGCAGCACTATTGTGCTTCCTTGAAAGTAATTTGACTCTTGTGAAATAAATATAAAAAAGCATAATAACAGGTTGGAGGCCCAGCAGGCGTAGAGTTTGGAAAGCTATATTTATGCCCAGTAATTAAACTGTCCTTGGGGTATCGACCCAGCACTGTATTTGCATCCGTTAAACAAAGCATTCCTTTGTCAACCGCTTGTCATATGGTAGTCAGGGTGACTGTGTTTAGATTCATAGAGTGTTGTGAATACTATAGCATATTCAGAGACAAACAACAGAACAGATTCCCATGCTTCGTTGTGTTTTGTTGAACTCAACACAGTCTGGGAATTTCTGAATCCTGTGTAAAAAGGTGGGTCTAGTAGGAAGCAATCTATTTGGAAATATAAATCCAACAGGCAAAGAGAAAAAAACAACTTATTCCCAGCAAGTATGGTGTGGCTTTGAGCTTTTTAGCACTTCTTTCTTGAGAATTGGTATACAAAGGGCTTTTGGAAAGTTTGGGGGAAACGTAATTTACTACTTGGGTTTGTTTTTCATTTTATCTGCACATTCTTGGTAATGTTCTGGTTTACTTTTCCTCTATGCCCTTGGGAAAGGGTTAAATGAATTAAAGTCCACACTGATGGTTAACCCCACTAATAGTCCCCATGTGGGCCATGCTACCATTAGTGCAACTGAGAAGCTTCAGTCCGACTAAAGAGTACAACTGAGTCAGGGAATTGTGGGAATTTTGCTGACATATGCAACACAGTATGCATCCCCCAGATGAGCTAGCTCATGAAACACTTGCTCTGAATGTGTTAAGGCATTCTCACCCTAATATTCCATAATTAGAAGTAATATCAATGAAAGTATTAGGAATACATGGACCAAAAAAAAAAAAAAAACAGTCTTAAGCGTCTTTTTTTATTTTTATTGAGATCATCCTGAAAGTTGAATAAATAAGCTTTCCATTGATGTATGGTTTGTTAGGATAGGACACTATTTGATTGCGATATAACTATTTAAAGTTAAACAAAAATAATTTTGACCCATACAATGTATTGTTGGTTATTGCTACAAATAGCCTATAGCTTATACCCTACTTATTACTGGTTTTGTGCTCGATGTGCGTGGGTTTTTAATAGCATAGCCTAAATATAAAAAATAAAAATGAGCATTTACTCACTCTCATATTGTTACAAACCAGTATATAGTGTTATCATTATTGCATTTTTTTTTCCAAATATAAGACTGCAGACATCACGTGTGTGAATAAATGATGACATAATTTTCGTTTTGGGTAAACTGCCCCATTGAAATAGCGATATGAAAGAAGAATATTGATTGTTAATAATATCAACACACAACAACTTTTGCAGGGTCCCCATGAAATGAAGAATACCGGGACAAGGAATTTTTGGAATGTTCCATGACGTCACCTCGCACTGGCTGACAGCGAGGAGGGAGCTAAAAATTAAGGTACTTTCTTCGGCCAATGAGCGTCGCGGAAGTATACTACCTCATGATTATTAATCACCCCTTGAACCGCTAGAGCACGGGAGGGGGCGGGGCCCCCGGGGCGTCGCGTGCAGGGTGGTGCGGTGTGAACTGTTTGCGTTGCGCGACACTGTAGCTGTTGTTGTTGCGCCGATCAGCTGAACGCATGATTGCGCTTCCAGTTTGACAAGCAGGAGGGGAAGCCCTGTTGGCTCGCTAGCGTCCAAATAACGCCGAGAGAGGCGTCAGCAGCGATTCCGTTTGACAAGCGATGGGATGCGGACCACGGCACGCTGCCCTGGAGAGTAACTGGCCACATCAACGCCAACAGCTGTTTCAGGTACGATCTAGCGTGTAAATGTTTTTGTGTTTTACACATACGTCTTAACGCAGATCGATTAGTGGGCATATTTAGCAAGCGTTTCCCTTTGATACCTCGATTAGGCAGGAATAACATTTTACGAAGTAAAACTTAGACGTGGCGTTTTGCAGGAACGACTCTTTTTGAGTGGAATCCGTGGAAGCTGTTGCACTTTTCATATGTTAAATATGAAGATTGACTTCCTGTAAACAATGCGGCACAATATGAGTCAAATCAGCTGTCTGGGTTGTTTAAACAAGTTGAGAAACGTAGCGCAAAGCAGGCACACATTTTCAGCCCATGGTTTTGTCCCGACGGTCAGCCAAGAATAACGTTTTGCTACATTAGAGTAACATGGCAAACCGCACGCCGCAGGAATCCGACGCTCTTTTCTGATTCTTGGAAATGACAGAACATGGACGGAGTCCCCTGCGCGCGTGGGGTGTACAGGGAGCACTGGACGTTTGCTCGCGGAGAAGGGCGCTTAAAGAAGTAGCTCTCTCAAAAACTGTAAACGCTGTAATTTCTCAACCTCGTGTTGTTCCAAACTCGAGCGACTTTCTTTCGTGGAACGCAAGGGAGATGCGAGCCGAGGTAGGATGCTCGAGACTGACAGCCTCGGTCACCATCCGCTTCCATCGCATTTTTTTTCAATACAGTGAAAATGAGGCTATCATTGCTGCCAACGTCTCATTAAGTAAAGTCATACAGCATTGGGACAGCATAAGGTATAGTGACATTTATGAAAACTTTTTTTTATTTTTTTTTTAAATCTCATTTCCACTTTTTTTGATGGCTTTCCATTCAAAAACGGCATGGAATTAAATGAAAATCCATCCTTGGGTTTTCTAAATGCTTCTAAATCTTACTGTGAACTGCTAATCTGTGCGTGTTTCATTTTTGTGTAAATGTTTTGACCTCCTAATGTTTAACGAAAATGTCGTAATTGGACCTGACGACAGACTTTATTTGTTGACATATGTAGGACTTATCCAATCATTTTGCTCCATTTAAGCTCATGTTCATCTGCCTCCACTTTTGAGTGCTACACCTGCATCAAAAAGTCTTATGCACAGAACTAAGTTCCTGCCCTACATTTTTCTTTTTTTCAAAAATCCATTTATTGTATGTCCGTTTCAGCATCAACGTTGACTTAAAAAGTAATGGTGTAATCTAGAAGGTTTGCTTTGGCGTAGTTTTCTTATTATGACCACACCGAATTATTCATATGCTCACACGAAAGACATGTTTCATTTGTGAATCTTTCAAGTTCATCCAATCAGTTTGGTAGCATTGAACACTATGTACCATATTCACTGTTCTTGATGTCAGCATTTGATTTAGACAGGTTTTGTTTGGAGTCAACTCTCTAATGTGATGCAAACGGTTTCCATTATATCAAGTAACATGAAGAACTTGGCTTCGTTTGCTTCAGACACACTTGGCTAGAGCTAGTTTCTTTTAATGCAGTCTGTAGTGGTGAGGAGGGAAAGCTTAATGATATTATTTTTGAGTGTATCAGCACAAAGCGAAGAACTCGGCGATTGAGACATGTTATTGCTTGAAATAGAGCTCGAGCAGAATCTGAAGACGGGAATGATGTTGGCCTTTTTTTTTTTTTTATATTTACCATATTGTCACGATTGTTTGAATATATCATAAGCAAGACTTTCGTGAAAAAGGGACAGCTTGTTTTTCTGGTACCCAGAAAAAAATGTTTGCTTTTAGCCTGCTAATCTGGAGTTACACTGCAGTTTGCGTTAAATAATCCAAGCTTTAATCTTCCTTAAATGGACTAGAGACTAAATTACTCATTGTCTCTGTACGGCACTATATGCAGCGCATTTCATTTTCATTATGAATACTTGTTTGCAATTTGGAATATTTAAGTGATTTTTTGGCTAACGGTGACTCAATACAATATGTTGCTAGCTGATGTTGAAACTTTCAGGTGTGATCATGAGAAATATTTATAACGTTTAGATGAATGGCTCACTCAGAAATTAAAGTTCTGTCATTTATTTGCTCCTCTTATGCCTAACTTGTATACTGCTGTTTGTCCTTTTGAACTAGAAAACAGTTTATGAAAAAAAACTGTTCCATTTAAAAACAAAACGCTAATAGTGACTAAAATTGGTTTTTAATTTAAATAATTACTTTTATTTGTAATACTATCTTTTATGAAGTATGAATGTCATATGGATATGCTACATTTTTGTGTGTTGTCATGTGACCTACAATGTAGCGGACCTTCAGAAGTCACATGTCCTCTCCAGTGGTCTTATGGGATAGTAAAGCGTCCAGTTAATGTGCACTTCAGAATCTTGACAAAGAAAAAAAAAAAACTGAGAGTATTTCTTGGGTAATTTTAAACATACTTGCATATGTAGATGTGGCCATTGTGATTCATGAATTGTTCATGAGTCTGATTTTTGAGCTTGATCAATTGATTTGTTAAAATCAGTATGGACTCCTTGCATTTGGGATTGCCTAGTTTCCAACTATGCATGATATAAAGTACATATACTATGTAGTAAAAACTAAATAATGATCAAATAATACCGCATGAATATAGCCGACTATTTTCCACATTGAAAAGAAAGTTATACCATTTTGGAAATGACATAAACTCGAGTAGCCTAATTAATGACACAATATTGATTTTTGGGTGATGGCTCTATTATGTTGAAGTAAACAGAATTTTAATCGTGTATCTTCCTTCTAATGGTTTCATCAGAGAGGAGCATGGCAAGGTCAAAAAAACATTTGTAACTTTCGTAGTCAAACTCTCTTGAAACCCACCGAGGTTATGGAGGTTAACGGCTGTGTGTTGCTGGTAAGTGTGAGAGAATCTTTAATGACCATTGCTTACCTCGTTAGGCAGGGCACCGCAGCACCTGTGGTGCGCTCTAACCATCAGACTAATGAGCTGTTGGCGAGATTTCGTCTTGAAGTTTTCCCAGGCTTTAACCGCTCCATTTCCGTTTCTTTCACATGTAAAATGGAGGACATGAAAGATGTGTCTCAGTAAAACAATGGCATTGAAATTCACACTGTGAGGAAAAATAATAACGTTCTCTGCTGATGTTAATGTCCTTTGTTTCATGCCGGCATGCCACACGGGCACCATCAGTGCCGGATGGCATGAAGTGTTGTAGATCTGAGGAACAGCTCACTGGCCATTATCACAGTGTGTGCCTAGTGCCTTGTCCTTATCAGACCTCACGGCTTCTCGTTCTCCTTCTCACCTCATCCTCAAATATATTCACAAACATTAAACGCACCGGTTGGACATCAAGTTCACCGCTTGCTTCGCCTCTGCCCACACTTTTTTTAGCAAGGTGTTTTTAATACTTAGGACGGGTCCATCATTTATAAAAATCTACATTTTGAACTTCCATGTTCTTTTATTAACTATTGACTCATTTTGTAATTATTTAGTCCAGTGGTTTTTAAGCTTTTGATGCTTTAGATAAAGTATTATTAATATTCTGTTAGTTTTGTTAATATTTGCTAATGAGTTTTTTTTTCTGTTTTCACTTTAATTTATAGTAAAAGTTTTCGTATTTTTGTTTTGTACACTCAATTCCTTTAAAATGTAGTTTATTTTGTTTAATCTAACTTGAAAATGAGAAATGTTGCATTGGCAACTAGATAAAATATAGTCAGTTAAGCATTTATCTTAAATTAACATTTCTGAAGTTTCAGGTAACAAAAATATTTTCTTAAATTTTTGATTTTAATGACTATCTCTGGTTAACAGGATTTCTTATACTGTTAAAAATTCTCCTATAAATAATATTGCAGTTAATTATATTGCAACATTATCAAATTTGGTCAGTGAGAATGAAAATAAATGAATTGTGTAAAAATGTAACACATTTTACCTCATTTAAGTGCAATTTTGTCCTGATTTCAGCAGACGTTATAAACGTAAACAATATAATATAATCTGTCATTTTATAACTGTATTACATTTTTTTTGTCATCTGATTGAGGGAGCCTTTATATTTGCATAGAAGAGCAATAATAATACAAATTGCATTAAGAATTTTTAATAACTGAAAATTAATTCTGCAGTAGCCCTCCAAATATGGAGTCTGGATGGTTAATATACAAACTGCTGGGTGGTTTGCAACAGTTTATATTTTGTTTAGAAATGGTCCAAATATCTGAAATGTAGGAAAGTGTTCTTTGGGGACACCATATCAGCAGCGCAGTAGGAAAACAGAATCATCATCCTGTCAGGTATGTTATTGCAGAAAGATAAGAACTTAGCCGTTATCTTAAACAACCCAAACTGATTAAATGCCCAGCCATCACACCGCACTGTTCCCTACCGAGGGTCCTCCAGTGACATACGGCAGCCTGCGAAGAGAGCAGAAATGAATTGAAATGTCTGGAAAGGGCAGCAGGTGCTATGATCCCACAATGAATGAGCTTGATATCCCTCGTCGCTCATCAGTCAGGAACTCACTCTCGGTGTTTGCCATGCCACGGGGAAAAATGATACATGAACGCTCACTTCCTGCTCTTTGATTTACTGTCTGATGAGCAGCAAAGCTCTGGGAGATCCACTGATCACCAGGCTTTTTTTTTTTCCTCCACCTTTCACATCCGCCTGTGCTTAGCATTTTGCTATTGTTTTCAGGAGCAGGAAATGACAGCCGTCTGTTTTTCACTTTCAAAAGAATGTGATGCCTCTGGTGTAGTAATGTAATAGCAACAGAACAGGAGGTGATTGTCTCCATCATCTCTAGTCTGGCACCTCCCTAATGTTGGCATCCTGTTTCGCGTTCCTGCTGCTGGAGAAGCACATAAATAGTTGGGCCCAAAATCACACAGCTAAAACTGTTTCAAATTTTAAATAAATGATAAAATATATTATTTATTATATTTATATATTATCAACCAAACTATTATATATTATTAACTAAATTTCATGTTTGATTTTTGTATTGACTTTATGTATTATATTATATTATATTATATTATATTATATTATTATTATTATTTTTTTCATAAAAATATTATTAATAGCTTTAGGGTTAGTTATCAATGGCAACAATTCCATTTTAGATGAGATGATATATGAGATGATGTATAATATGGCAAATAATATAATTTGTAATGTATTTGCTATATTTAACATTTAAATTATGTTAAATAGGAAAGTATTGCACAATATGTTTTTCATATAATACAGGGGAAGTTAACAAAGAAAAAATCGGACTGTCCTATGTGACAGAAAAAATGGAGGAAAAATCTTTATTATAAGAGTTACAAATATGAGAGGTTTATCTTCAATGTTAGAATTTTTTTTTTCATTGGGCACATTAATATGTGATGCTAAAAACCTCTAACTTGTGTTGGAAAATACTACTCCTGTATTTTGGACCTTACATTATCACTTGTATTGCATTCATCACATTGTTTTTTTTTTTTGTTGCATTTATATATTAATTTTTTAATATCTACCCCAATAGATGCCTTTAGGCACAATTAAAGCACATCTTGCTGTGAATAAGCACTGTGCCCACAGCTGCAATGGGTTAATCATTAGTCCTTCCACTACAGTTCCACATACCAGATTGGGTGCCGTCACATACTTTGCTGTCCACATTCCAACCATTCTCTCTGCACTGTGCTTTAACAAGTCATCTGTTTTAGCTTCATGAGGCATAACATTTTGTGTTGTGTCAGATTTTGCGTTGATCGTCAGGGTTTCAGATGTGTGTCTGACAGCATGTTTTTTTATAAAAATTTTTTATTGTGTTAAAAGTTTTTCTCACACAAAAAAAAGACAACATTTTCTTTTTTGCGTGAACTATCTCTTTAAGGCCATTGTTGATCTTCCATTTTAGTCCGTTTTATTATTTCCATTTAGGCTAGCGTTACTGTAAAATTTAAAATGTTTGCAAATTTAAAGAAATCAACCAGTCTGTTCATATGTTGGTCTAACAAAGTGAAGAGAAGTCACTCGTTTTCATTGAGAATTACCAATGTGAGAGGGCATTGGTGACCATTGGTGATGCATTGTGGGCATGTCCACCAACGTGGGAAAGGTTTTGAAAATGTTAACATTTGTGTAAATGAAAAATCAGAGTGCAATTGGGGTGAGTTTGCTTTATGCCTTGAAAACGTCTCATGACTTTAAAATGCATCATTGTACGCACGACCCTTTAGTCGTATCATTTAGCAGTGTCTTATTATTGTGCAAAATTTAGGTCAGGTGTTTGTGTTTGCACTGTGCAGTTGTGTTAAACATCGTCTGACTTGGATCCCAGGGGACTGTTGGCTTCCACTGCTGATGAGGATTGCATTTCCTTGTCTTGCGCTGGCAAGGATGGCTAGCTCCAGTAATGCAAATAACAATGGGCATGGCCAACACTAATGACAGCCTATACAATAACACATCATTGCTTTCTACAATTTGTGTTGCATTTTTATTAAAGCAGGCAGACGTAGATCAGGAATTATAGCTTGGGAGTTAATGAAGTAGGAGCAATAATTCCTCACTCTTCCCTCAGGTCCCTTGTTCTTTTTATTACTGATGGTTTTTATTGGTGTTCTTTTAAAGGTTCGTATTTTGTCCTGCACAGTTTCAAGACATCAAATGCCTCCCATTTGTCCGAGGCTGTCCTAAGCCATACCCAAAAAATAGTCTTGTTGGCAAAAGTAGAATCGCCATCGTCATTTCTGCAATGTAGCAATAACCAACTAAGCTTTAACAACTTTATAATAAAACCAAAGAGTTTCAAAAAGGAAAAACTCTAAATCTCTAAATCTTTTCCGACAACAAAACAAATTCATCTACATCTTGGAGAAATTTAGCGTTATTTTTATGCTTCAGTTCTCACCATTGAATCATCTTCAATTTATGGGTGCCATCCAAACAGCTTATCAAAGCATCAAAAGTAATCTGCATGACTCAAATCAAATAATGAATGTCTTCTGTTTGTAATAAACAAATGCATCTGTAAAACATTCGTAAATTCCTTTTAAGCATTGTAAAAGACTGCTTTGCTTGGGGTTTTATGCTTTCCCAACTGTAAAGAAACTTTAATGTGGAAAGTCTGGTGTGAATTTGACTGAAAAAAAAAAAAGTTTAGAGTATTTATCTAAAGTATATCCCTAAAGATGTCATTGCAGATTTTATTATGGCTAATTCTCTTTCTCAGTTGACCCTTATGTAGTGTGCATATAAATATTTTGGTTCAAGGACAGAATTCAATCTAATAGGTTTGATTTTGGATTGATGTACTCTGGAATATCTTTCAGACTGACTATGTTTACTGTCACAGCGTTACCCAAAAGTAACATTCAGTTATTTAGATTAGCCAAAGCTGAGAGATTCGCTGGAGTGCAAAGACATTTGTCTGATGGGCTTTTGTTCGATGTTTGCGGTTTACTTGCATAATTATTGATTGGTCTGAAATGGATCGTATTGAACGGGAGGAGAACACTGGGCTCTTTCAGGTCTACACTTTTGTACTGTGATATTTTAAACTGTCTTATCTTGTTGCTCTTAGGGTCAAATGTATACAATTTCCCAGAATGTAAGTGCTGACAACCAGCAGCGGCTCTTGACTTCAACGTCATACAGAAATAAGAAATAACCCCAAGGAAAGCCGATCCAAAATCTCTAAGACTTCTCCGCCTTTCGTCCTTTTCTCCCTGAAAACATGTGTATCTGCATGTGTCTTCACGCTTGGCCTGGCCTAACTTCTTCCTTGAATATTGGAGAGGTGTGTGTGTGTGTGTGTGTGTGTGTGTGTGTGTGTGTGTGTGTGTGTGTGTGTGTGTGTGTGTGTGTGTGTGTGTGTATGTGTGTGTGAGCTCGAGAGACGCTTGACCACGGCTGAGCTCAGCAGTCAGAGACAGACATTCACTGTCTGTTTGACTCTCACACACATTCCTCCTCCCTACATCCCTTGAGGTCTTACTAGGGATGGAATAAACTATGTATTTTCAAAAATCTCCTTGTTCTTCTTCTTCTTGTTTTGTTGTTGTTGTTCTTCTTCTTCTGCTTCTGCTGCTATTGAGTCTATGGCAGCTCATAGAACCGTTTGCAGGAAAGTTTGGGACACTGATAGAGGACAGCCCCAACATTAACCATAGCAAATTTGGAGCCTCTGACTCAAGCTCTCTAGCACCACCACTTTAGTTTATGCTGTTGTGTTAGGTGAAAAAAAACCAAAAAAAATGGGAAACCGTTTTTGAATAACATGCAAACTAACTATGAAAAGCATGTATTGAGCTTATTTTTGGCGTGTTTCGTGTATTGAGAACAACCATAGCTTGAGATTACTTACAGTGTTTTGGCTAAGTGCCATCTAGTGGTCAGGAGATATGAACAATTTTCAGTTTTGTTTCTAACTTCTTAATGCATTAGCAAACAACTATAAATCTGGTCTCTTTATATGCGGAGCATCATGCCACATTGAATGATACCCAGTATTCACATGTCAGCCATTTTGGGCTTGGGAAGTTTTGAGCCAGCGCCACCTAGTAGTAAAATCTAATATTCACATGGTTATAACTTTGGGTCTGGTTGACTTATTTTCCAGCAATACCAAATATGGTAGGTTTTGCCTTATTTTTTAATTTTTTTGCGCTTAAAAAAATGTGCAGATATCTTAAAAAACATTGACACAAAACCACAGTAGAAAATTCGGAAACGTAGCATGCCAGACATGTGCTAATACACAACTGCCAAAATTATGATAGTAAGTGGCACAAACTTCCTGTGCGCCGTTTTGATTTACTTAAAAAAAAAATTTTAAACTCCTCCTAGACTGTTTGTCTGATTTTCACCAAAATGGAATCGTATCATCTTCAGACTGTGCTGATAAAAAGTTTGTGTGGATTAGAAAAAAAACATTTTTGCATAAAACAGCAACGAATTTGAAGCATGATGCCAAAATGACACTTGAAGCTGTATCTCTCCAATGCTTTGGCATATTGACACAAAAGTTTGTGTGGGCCATTATTACCTTACACAGAACACAGCGGCACTTATTGGTAAAAAGTGGCAAGGCAGTAGATTATATTACTAGTGGTCGTATTTATGATTTTTCAGCCATTTTGACTAAAGTCATCCTAAATTGGCTTCAGCTACTCGTTGCATTTGGTCTGATGCTCCATGCCATGCTTAACTCTTCATTTTGCCTTTGGAGTGTTTGGCCCTTTAATTGCTGCTTGCAGCTATTTTTTCTTCATTTTTGCTATGTCACACCATAGGATACGGTAAAATTTTTAGGTATGCACACAGTGTATGTCAAGTAAATTTCATAATGAGATACTTCTTGTTATGTATTCGTATTTTACGTATTTTTTCGTGTTTGCGTCAAAACTTAGCTTGGACCTTGTTCTGACTTGTTTGACCAACTAAACCATTTATATTATTTAAATGGGCACATGGCACATCATCTGCAATGCGTGCCACAATGGAAAAGAACACATTACTTTAAAACACTTTTTAAAAGTTGGTTGACATATATAGTCTCACGTAGCCAGACCTTCAGACCGATGGCTAAAGAAATTGATATGCCACTGGTCAAACTGCAAAATTTAACACAATGGCCAAGGAAGTCCACCTAACGGTTGTAAATATTGTGCTCTAAACTGCATTAATTTAGCCATTCAAAATTTCAGTGAAAATATCTTTCACTATGTTAATTGCATCAGTTCTGCTAAATAAAATATTATAACTAGCCAAATAGTTAATGTTCAGTCAGCTCAGATGCTTCTACACACCTCTATCCTGCAAAAGAAAAGAAAATGGTGAATGGTACAATTGTCACTCAGAAATTAATGGTAGTTTAAATAAATGTACTATCTATGTAAAACTGCAACCTACTGTATAAAGTGCTAGATAAATAAACATGACACAGCTTGGCAGTCCCAAATTGTTGAACTGGTGCAAACATATTCACATCACTATGACTATGGCATTTTGGTTATGTTTTTTGTTATTGGGAGGAAGGCTCACTTCACATATTTACATGTTCATTTATACCCAGCTCTCAAGGGCGTGGCTGGTTAACCACTCTAAAGGTTTTTAGAAGAAGCGAAGAATGGAAAACAATTCACCAGTATATCCGGGACTTCATTAGTAGCTATAAATATAACTAAATCATCCAAAATACTTTATAAATGGGCATGGAGGAACCTAAGAAATATGTAGAAATTGACTGCTGTGTTTCAGTTGAGTGGAAATCTGTTTCGCTGATTGGGTGCGGGCTTGGCGATGGGCCGTATGACTGGAGCTGCTTCTTTTCTCTTTGCTCAGATGGAAGGAGGGGTTTAGGGGGCTTTGGCTGGTAAATCCCCAGGCGCAGAGGGGATCAACAGCACCAGGCTGAGCTCCAGCAAAGCATCTCTGGCATCAGCTCTGTCATTAACATGGGCCGCTTCAATTCCCTAAATCTCTGACGGGCCTCTCAGCGTGATCTAGTTGTGATATCCCGCACCTGTGATTCTGAGTTCTGCCTGCCTTTTAAGCCTCAAGGGGGGCTTTAGATTTGCTGTGTGCACAAGCATGATACTGTGGAAGACAATGGTTAGGACTGCAAAGTGGAGAGCAAGTTGAACATTGTCCGTTTTATCCATTATAAGTTGTATATGCTGCACAGGTTGCTGGAGCATTCCGGGGCCACCTTTGCGTATTTGTATCAGATGTCAGTCAGTGCTGGTCCTGGTTGTGGAGCCACTGATGTTAAACTGCATGTCTGAAACCATGTTGATGGTTACATAACCACACGTCCTACGAGTCGCTCTTCGCTGCAGCTGTCTGCCCAGCTGCCAGCAGTCAGAGAGCTGCCAAACATCCTCGCAGTCCAACAGAAGCTGCCTATCGCGCAGTAGCTGACTTTACACCTTCATTTGACAATCCGGTCTGTCACATCTCATGCCTTGTTTTAATGAATGATCGGCCCGTCAGTGGATTATTTCATTGTTTAGACATTTACTCAACCTCATGTTGTTCCAGACCAGTGTGACTTTTCTTTTCCGTGAAAGTACAAGCAGTCTGCACTGAAGCTTTCAAAAGCTTTTTTTTTTTTTAAATCTTCTTAAAATATATTTGCATGCTATATTACAAGCTTCTTTAAGTCATACTGATAGCTTTGCATGAGTTAAAATGGGTTATCATTTTTTTTTATATTTTCAGTTGTCACTTTTTATTATATTTTTTATTATTTTAATTAAATGTTTACTTGGTTATAAGTTAGTGTTAATTTTTGTATTAGTATTTCTCAGTAATATTGGTACTTTAAAATATTAAGGCAAAATTTTCCTGTAGTTTAGGCGTATTTTAGTTTATATCAAATGAAACAAATGTTTTAGTTAACAACATCAACACTTTTTGAAATTTCTTTATCGACATTTTATGTTTTATTTTCCACACCAAGCCATCAAAGGACTTCTAATATACAAGTTGCACCGATCATTTTGTTACTTTCATCATGCTTTTGCATTATTTTTGCAGCTTGAAAGCATTTTCTTTTTTTTCATGTTCCACACAAAATTTGGAGCTAAATTATTACTTTTAATTTAAGTAAACTCTAGCTTAACGCAAATGACAGTATTTTGTGATTTGCACTCAAGCTCAATCAATGTGCAATGTACAATGGATTACTATAATGTTCTTTTGTTTGCGTCGTCCATCGCATTGCCTGGTTACAGAAGCAACAAACTTGTGACTTCTGTTTGTCTGAGTGTTTACACTAGTGTGCTCTTTAATGTGTTTAAAGATCGGGTATCAGTTTGTGCGTTATGTTGGTTTTGCCATTGTGCCCCAGCCCTCTGTAAACACTTCAGTGTGAGGCCATTGAGCTTCCTTAAGTGAGAGCTACCTGCCTTTTGACATAGTACAGTCTGTTCTCAGCTGTACTGTTGGGGTTTTTTGTGTCAGCTAGCGAGAGAGAGAGCACATTCTCAGACTCGTCTGTGCCACTTCGCACACGTGCCAGACTACAAGAATAACCTGATTTGGGTCTACGTAATGGCCAAACAAAGCCAAATGACAACAGATTTATTAACCATCTAGTTAGCATTCTTTTGTTTTTGTCTTTTTGTTGTTTATATGTCGTATCATTAGCATGCTAAAATGGCCAGTAGCAGCTGAATTGCAAATATTTCATAATTTTCATAATATGTCATAATTATGTCTTACTCGGCATGAAACTATTTCATATTTATGTTTATTTAGAGAGATATATTTGACCATATCACGTTGGAATCATGTAGCTTTTCTCTTGCAAATTAATAACAAACTGTGCTGGTTACTGATGCACTCACCATCATATTTGAAATAAGTTAGATTCGATCATCTATGAATAAATGAATAAATCCTTCCAATGATACATGTATGATATATGTAAACACATAAAATGATTTTGTTCCTCATGTTTTCATTTTATAACCAAGTTATGGGAAAAAAATATTTAGAAAAGTCTTGGTTTTATTTTTTTAATTGAATTTCTTTTATTATTATTATTCCACTTTTCAGATCTTCAGGTCTTCTAGTTCCAAATCATCTAGGTATTGCTATACATCAGTGCTACCTATTCAAACATCATAATTTTTTTATTATTGTCTTTATAGCAGCTGCACTCCCTTTGATTTTGTGGTGTCACAAAAGTTTATCCTTGTCATGTGATTTTAGCCTTACTTGCTTGACTTTAGTCTTACATTTTCATTTGATTTAAAATCATCCAAGCTCAACGAGATGCGAACGAAAAAAAATGTTCTATTTGATTTTCACATGCAACTTTCTACGCGTACACCCAAATCTTTTTCAGTTTTCCTTTGTTCTGTTGTATTTAGTTGTCCAAATGACTCTTTACAAAGACCTCCTCCCTTAGTTACTGCTGCTATGTTTGACACGGAATTAAATATATAAGTCGCAGAACAAAGAGGACACTTACAACAGGCCAAAAGAAAAGACAGAGCATTTTACTTATGGTATAAAACAAAGAATTTTTAAAGAAATTCAAACAATGTAACACTGTAGCGCCTCAGTTCAAGCAGCACTTCATATTTACATGAAACATGATTTAAACGTGAATAAACATCAGAAGGTATTTTTTCAACCTTGGAAAGACACCATTTTTCTATTTAATCCATCAATATTAATCTACTCTCCTGATTGATTTGTTTGTAGAACAAAACAGATTCAGCTTTGTGATTGGTCAAGTAAGCCGTTATTCAAAATTCAGTTGGTTAAAATAGTTTTCTTCTATTCTTATTTTACTTGTCGCCACTAAGCTTAAGAAATGTTTGGTTAGTTTGGCATAGCATTTTTTGCCGTTGTAACAACCATATTTCGAGCAAAAATAATCACTTTGTGGTATATATTGTTATTGTGAAATAAAATGATTTGCTTTGTGATATAAGATTTTGATCATAACACTAATGTAAGTTTCTCAGTTTTGCCCAACTGTAATACTGCAGTTATGTAGTTACAACCCTAATAATGTTAATGCTGTTTCTTCGGGCAAAGTGGCTAGCAGTGCTTGCAAACATTCTATTAGATTCAACAAACTTTTTATTTGAGCTAGATTGTTGGGAAACAACCCTACCTTTATCGTGTCCCAATTCTTTTCTTTCTTTTTTTTTTTTTTTAGAAAAGTTGCAAAAAGCTTAAAATAGTATAAAGTACTAACATTTATTCTTAGAAAATTTGAGAAGCAATAGTTTTTTCCTGTTCCGCACGAAGCACTTTACCTGTAAAACAGAATCTTGAATGCACTAGCTCATTTCCTTCAACCTGAGATGCAATAATGGCCCGCACTGCATTACGCAACGCCCGTGTGGTATTTCAATGGACAGAAATATTCTGACAAACGAACGCCTACTCATGTCTCTGTTCTGCTTCTCTCACAGTTCATCTTTCTACAACAGCAGCTATTTTCAGCGCTGCCGTAATATCACATTGTATGGCATGAGCCAATAGTAGCTTGTAAACTGCCCGCCATTAGCATCAAATTCATTTCTATTCCCTGAGGCCAAAGAAGAAAGGGACCCCATTTGATATCGAGCTGAAGTGCTACGTTTCACAGCCAAGTAGTGATAAGGTTTTTCTTAAATGCAGCCAGATTTATTATTAACATGCGTCTTAGTGCATTGTAACCCTGCATGCACTTTTAAATGTGTACGTTTTTATTTGTACCTACATATAGTGCATACCGTTGACTGGTCTCCATGCTGTGGCACTACAGGGCCCCTCAGGAAATCCCCTTAGACCCTTTGGGAGGCCTGGGGACCTCCCTTTCTGCCCAATGACGGAACATAAGATGCGGTAATTTAGAAAAATAAACAGCAGATTAATTCTAGACTATGCAGCATTGACTATGTGTTTGTATTAATATAAAGAAGCCTGTTTGTTGGGCAGTGGCTGACATTTGTATAGGTCAGGTTTTATGAATTGCCATGCTCCATCTCTTGAGTAAAATTGCTCCCACTTCATTTTCAATTTGGTTGCTTGATATAAGAAATTTCTGAGGTCTAGAGAGGAAAAAATAATACGTAATAGAAAAACCTCAGGTAAAAGTTGTACAGTAGAGTAGACTTGGGTCTCTCTTGAGTAGACTGGACTATTGACTGGACTAATATATATATTTTTTAAAAGAGTATTTAAGCATTTTCTAAAACTAAAACGCCAAGCCTTAAAAACAGTCACTGAGATTATACAGATGGTACAGACACAATCGTTTTAATGCAATTCTTCTGGCAGGATTATTTTATTTACAATCAATCACAATTGCACAAACTGATCTAAAACGCAACTCTCATGTTTTACTGCAGACAGCAATCGGAAGTACATTTAATGTTAGCAGGACTGTGATATGAAGAGTGAACCAAGTAACACATCTGTAGCAATAGTGTGAAATTGAATAGCACATAACAGGCACAATACCTTTTTAGAAACATAGACATCACTGTTGGTACAATATGTGTTATATCATCAAACGTAATCGTGCATCATCATTTTAGACGTTTTTTGTTTTTTTTTTTTGTTTTTTTTTTTCACAATCCAGTACAATGCGAAAATGGTGTCTTCAAATTTATACAAGTTTTCAAAAAACTCAGTTTACCTTGAGGAAAAACGACATCTCATCGTGATGCATTTTTAAATGAAAAAGTACAGTATTAGTGTGGACAAGGCCTATGTCTGTTACTTTTGGTCATTGTTTTGTTTGGCAGAAAGGCGTTAAAGAACAATAAAGAGGATCTAATTCAGGCTATAGGCTGGGAATAAAGTTGCACTGGGTTGAGGTTGCTGGTTTAAAAACCTGCAAGACCCAGCCTAAGCTGGTTTCCTGGTCTAAAATTTCTATTTTTATATTTTTCTATATTTTATACACGATATGCACACAGTTTCAATCACCTTAACATTGGGAATTAATAGCACAGGTATCGTACTACATTTGAAACTGCTACCAGTGGTGCCAGTAAACAGTGACGTATACATGTTGATGTTGTTGCAGTGGGTCTTTGTGGGTTATGACCATTTTAGTCTGGTTTAAGAATTTTTTCGGAGGAATGTAAGACAAAATGGAGGACTTGCTCTGTCTTAGGCATGTCCCCATTTTGGCTATGATAATCTCACTAAAATTGCATTCATGAAATGAACACTAGGAAAAGTGTCACAGCAGTTTCAGGCTTCATCCTAGGCTCTAGCTTTTACCTTACTGTGCTGATATATTAAACTTAGCAACCTAAAATGTAATGAAAACCCAGACACACTCACTAAACTAGTAACCATGGAAACACACTGGAAGTCTCAGATAACTCTAACTCCGGCTCAGGTCCCAAATGTTCCCACTCGTGAAAAATAGACTGTTTTGGAAGGTCAGTGAAGTACCCAGTTGAATGTTTTGGCAGCGATCACTGACTTTGAATAGACTGATCACTGACACGCAGCACTCGCTCGAGACTCTCCCTCAAAACCCAAAGCACCAACGGCACATTGACTGAGCCTTGTTAAAGCTCAGCAGACCTATGACTAGTCGTGAGTGTATGCTGGGTCAGCGACAGACCGTACAGTCTGTGAGGTGTAAAGAAAGCATGTCTGGCTCAGTCCAGTCATTGACGCTTAGCTCAGAAATAAGTTTCACTCTGATGTGTTGGCCAGTTGTGAGATTCTGAAATCACACTTCTCTTGGTTTATTGGATTTCATGAATTCAGTACAGGTTCAGTCGCCCTGAAGCAACCTCAGTTTACTTTTTATTAATTACTATTAATATTTGTTTGTTTGTTTTCTATCTGTTCTCTAAAATACATGTCCTGTGTAGCATCTTGGGCCAAAGGCATGGAAACACCCAGAATGTGTTTTTTTTTTTTTTTTTTTTTTTTTTTTTTTTTTTTTTTGTCAGTTTTTTTCTGCAATTTTTATTTAAGTGTTTAAGTGCCACCTTAAAAAATATATATATTTAAAATGACATTTAAAGTTGTAATATTTCGAGAATAAAAGACAGTTTAAATCGTAAAAATTAAAGTTATAATATATTGAGAGTAGCTTATAGCGCATGCAAATAGCCCAGATTGACCAGCCAGCCAGTTTATCATATATAATAGCCTAGCATAACTTAATTTTTTGGTAATTTTCTCTAACTGACCAATTTTCACAACATAGTTTAGATATTTTTCTATTTTAGACATCCACGAATTAGTGATGAAAAATGCCACATGGTGCTGATGGGACAACACTGTGCTACAGCGACTAAGAGTTGCTCGACGGTGTCCAGTGTCCCGCAGCCGAGAGCTGCTGCGTTCAGATACACGCAATTGTATGAAACGTGCTGCAAAGTCCAAGCAAAAGTAATTACCATGTATGTTTCAGGGAAAATATTTACTAATATAATAATATATTTGAATTATTTACTAATAAACTTGTCAGTGCACACAAATAAAAGTAGGCCCATTGCAGTTTCAAGTTATGTAACTGATAATAAACAATAAACATATATTGTTTGTATTTTGCTATAAAACTGACAGATTTTGAAAAGT
The DNA here is from genome assembly GCF_018831695.1 of Puntigrus tetrazona. Taxonomy (NCBI): domain Eukaryota; kingdom Metazoa; phylum Chordata; class Actinopteri; order Cypriniformes; family Cyprinidae; genus Puntigrus; species Puntigrus tetrazona. The sequence continues at coordinate 24,413,588 of NC_056714.1, read as the reverse complement.
CATACTTTGTAATATCCCCCAACGCTCCCAAAGTTCTAGTTGCATGCTCAAATATTATAAATATTAAATATTATAACTTTAATCTTTATTCTCAAAACATTTTAGACTTTATTCTCATAATTTTATTTTTTTTTACGGTGGAACTAAAATGCTGTCATACTATTTTACACCTGTTCTCAAAAACCAAGATATATATGTCTATGTATATATATCTCGGGCCAAAGGCATGCAAACAAACTGAATCTGTATTTATTTTGTTTTTGTTTTTTGGTTTGATTTGGTGTGTTTTGAGTTTGTTAAATACGATTTCATGACACATGTCTTTTGGTTTTTTTTTTTTGGTTAGGTCTGGTTGGTTTTGAGTTTGCTGTGCTTTTATTTCTTTGATCTATGTTTGCTTAAAGTAGCAGTCCCGTGTGTTTGTTACGTACTTGTGCTTAACAGATATTATTACATTTTCATTACATTTAGTCATGTAGCAGATGCTTTTATCCAAAGAGACCTACAAATGAGCTAGTAAGTAGAAAATAATAAAAAAAATTTTTATAATGAATAAAAAGAAAATTGAGAAAATAGAAAAATAATACAGCAGTATGTATTTGTCAAATGCATTTCTCAATATTATTATTAATATTATTGCAAAATGTAAAAAATACTTTGAATTTTAATGATTTTTTTTATCAAGTGACAAAACTCAAGTGTAACACTAAAATGGTCAATCGCTAACCACTTTTTCCAGTATTGATATTTGCTTCACAGCTGTTTGGTGTGCTGCTTTCCAGTCTCTCTGTATCAGCTTTTTGCGTCTTTTTAAAAACATAAAAGGCGATTTAGACTCTCTCAAGCCCTGATGGTCAGACTAGCAGGCCATTTGTAATAGCGCTGTGTTTTTGTGAGGAATTCCCTCCGCACACGAAGATGGATGGCTCTGTATCCGCCTCATCCTCCCAGCCCACACCTGACACGGTGGAGATCGCTGGATGCACTATTGCTTTCTGCGTGCAGCGCCTTTCGCCAAAGAAACTGTTTCCTGTTTTGTTACGAGATCGAAAGTAGGCTCCGTATTAAATTCGGAAGAATTTCGCTCATCTGAACGCCTTTTGAATTTCAGCACATCGTGCAATGTAGCACAATCACCTTAGTGTGTCTCAGTGCTTTTCTTTGTCTGCGTGTTTGCGTTGGGATGTACAGGCTTACATGCTGCAAACACATCATGCAGATTCCTTTCGTTTGAAGTCCTCAACCCTGCCAGGCTGTGACAGCTCCTCTCAGCCGCCAGCAGGAGGGAGCGGAGTGGATGTGTACATCCATTATTTTCTTTCACTCCATCCGTTTTCTCAACTTGGAGCAGCTGGGCTTTGTCAGTAGTCTATGGTAGACTGTACCGGAACGTCTGTGCTTAGTCACTGTAGAGCCCTCGACCCCCAAACCTCATTCCAGCTATTTATACACATTCAGTAGCTTTGTTTTATATTTTAGTTTTGTATTTATATTTTACTTATTTATTTTCAATTAATATGTGGAGCAAGTTCACAAAAAAAACCTTTTTTGATCTGAGCTATTTACAGGTTGACAACAGAAGACTGATAATGAAGAAATGCATATTTAAAAACTCAACCAGTAAAAGATTCATTTATTTATTTCAGCTTTATTCATTTAGAAGACTTGAAAGGTTGAAATAAATGTATAATCTAAAATATTTAAAGAACGCTTTTCTGGGGGGAAGTCACACTTCTATAGCGATGAACAGAAACTATATGAGCTGTCATTTGCCTCAATACCAAAAAATGAATAAATAAAAATCCACAATAGCATTGCTCTGACTTAGGTTAATTGTGTTCAGCAGATTAATTTGAAATTCTAATTTAAATTCGAAACACTCACACAGCAACTTTTTATAATTTTATTCCATGGTTAAAAAAAGCACAAAATATAGTGTCACAAACGAATATTACATAAGCTAAATCTGTATATATTAGATTTACAAATTTAGATTTGCGTGTAAAATTGACAAGTTCTCCAGAAGTATAAAAAACTGACTTAAGATTAAAACTCTTTAGTTAAGATTAATATATAACTATTTTTAATATGTACATGGTAACTGATCTAAAACTTTTGACAAGTATACATTTATTTATTTTGGAGTTTCTCTTACATGCGTTTTTTGTGTTGCTTTGTGAACATAACTAAAGGAACAACGAAAAGAAAAACATATAATGACATCATAAAGACATTTGGTGTCTTTTAAAAAAAGAAATTCTAAATATATCCAAAATATACAAATATCTGTGTGTAATCTGCTTTTTATAATACACTGCAAATGTGTTGTTTCATGTATCGTGCGGAGTGTTCTTAGCTGAATAAAAAAGAATGTAGTGAGATTTCACATGAAATTGTTTCCTGTCTCCTACACTGGCATACGTGTGAATGGAGTCAATGGAAAGAAAAGTGTAGTGTGACGTTTATCCCATACACAGCTCAATGGAGGCCCTGTGCAGTATGTGGACTGGATGTGACTGACCCAGGGGCCCCTCTGTCTCCTGATGTGCTGGGTGTGACTGGATCTATCCATCATGCTCTTGGCATTGTGTCTGTTAGAGCTGACTCAGCCCTTCAGTCCGCCTGGAGGAGACCTCCCCACCTCAACCCCTTAGAGCAATGCTAGCACCCAGAAAATGGACATGTCAGCTTACCAGTAAATAAGATTAAGGACGATATGTGTTTGTGTGCTGGAGTGTTAAGGAAGGGTGTCTGTGTATGTGTAACTGGATGAGGCCAGAGGACAGGATGCAGCCCTGTTCTGCAACAGTCTGCCTGCGTCTCGCACTCAGTAGGAAGCACCACACTTTCTATTCACGCTCTCGAGCCCTTCCCTATTAGCATTGAGTCCTCCCATGTGTTTTAGCTAGTGTAATATCATATTACATAATTTAGAAAAGGTTATTGAGCTCTTTCTGTCTTGTGGTCATCCATTCCAGTATGTTAGCTTTATTTATGTACTGTAACAGTGTGTAGTAACGTTTTTGTTTTAATGTGAAGTTTTAGTAATTTGTTTTGGTCATTTTTATTATTTATTTATTGTATTTCTGTTAGTGCTTTCAAACAATGAATCGTGATTAATACAGCACTCATTTCTACATTTTTAAAACACTTAAACCTGTTTCTTTTACTTTATTTGATCTAAAATGTCTGTGTGTTTGTATTTATTTATAAAAAAATTTAACGCTGTTCTTTTTTTAATCTTTTATTGATCAAAGAATCCTGAAAAAAGTATCACAGTTGCGCTGTTTAATATTATTTTTTTGATCCGTTTTCGACATTCATAATAAATCAACATCTTAGACTAAAGACGTGAGTAATTTTATTGAAATATTGAAAATTAAGCTTTGCATCAGGAATTACATTTATATTTAATTACATTTACAAAATGTATACATTATTATTTATTTCAGCATTTCAGTTACTGGAAGCAATGCTAGTTTTAGTTGCAGTTAACCATAACCATAACCATAACTATTGTACTGATGTTATGCCCTTGACCTTCACGTACCGTTTATTACTCCATTGTTAAATATAAATGTGTTTATGCAAGGATGCAAAAGTCTGTTTTAAAATAATCTTTATTCTAAACCAAATTACTCACAAAAATAATCTTTGCTTTTAAACAGGTTCTCATAAACTCCCACTCACATCATTAGTTGGCATGTCAGACAACAAATCAGAACAGTGATCTGAAATCATCACAGAGGTTCAGTGTTTATATTCTTTGGGAAGTCATTCTACTAATGCATTATTTATATTTGTCTCTGCACATCAGAGTTAGATAGCAGAATCTGTTGTGTCATATAACTGCCTTCGATGTCAAAGGGTTATAAATAGGGCTTTAATATTTGGATTTTTAGTTTATTTGAATATGTTTGGTTTATCAAATAATTTTAAGCTATCTGGAAACATTTCCTTTTCAATATTTTTTTCAATAATTTAACATGGTAACTTGTACTTGACTAATTGCCTGGGTTCCTTTCCAAGTTATAAAATGAGAGTAGTAGACAACAAATATTTTTATGCACAGTAAAAAAAAAGGTTTTCACAGCAGTGCCATTCAAGAACCATTTTGGGTTCCCCAAATAACTTATCTTATTTTTTTTTATTCCTGAATGAACATTTTAATTTTCAGAAGAACATTATCCAACATAAAGAACTTTGTAAGTTTCCATGGATGTTAAAGAGTGAAATTCCTCCCCCCACCCCAGAATAAAGTATTACTGAGGGATTTTGAGTACTTTTTTAAAAAATGTAATAATAAAGTTAATAGCAGCTAACTAGCAGTTAACATTCCTGTAGGTGGTTTTCAGATCAAAAAATATGACCATCAGCATTTTAAGGCTGTTAAAATGGAAATCTATGCTCAAAGTGGACATTTTTCTGAAGCACACTGTAAACGAATACTTTTTCTTACTGGAGAAAAGGTTTGGGATTTCAATCAAAGGACCTTAAACACAAGCCAGATGTTATTATATTCAAGTATTCGCTCACATTTAGCTTTCATTCAACCTTACAGAACACCATATTTTTTTCTTCTTTCTTTTTTCTTCGGTCTCATTATACAGCAGTTTGGTTTTAAGTCAAAGAAGTTGATCAGTTCCTTGAAATAAAAAAGATTCTGGCTGGAATCCAAGATTGGTGTGCTCGATAAAACAGTCTTGATCTCTGCTTCCTCTGTTTGCTCTCCAAACTCAATACACACTGTATATTGATTTCTGAGTGCAGTGCTGGAGTTGAAGGCCTTGGCCCGTTCCCATTCTGTGGCAATTCACGACTAGAAGAGTTTGAGAGAAAGATAGGGAAAGAGAATGTCTTTTCTTTGTCTCCTCATTTCTTGCTTGGAGCTGCTGAGGTCATTGGGTGGGATCCAGAGATAAAGGCCCTGGGATATCAGATATTGTGGTTTAGATTCCCTATATTGGTTCTCCCACTTTTCTCAGAAAATATTATGTTGTTAAAAATGACTGAGCTTTTAGGGGTTATCCAAAAGATCACAATCATTAGCAGTTTTGAAGTTGCATCTGATGTTTTCCAGAAATGTAAATGGTAAAAGCATCATTCCAAGTTGCTATTTTTGGTTTGCACTAGTTTTTGCTGTTCGTGCGTCCTTAAAGGGATAGTTCAAAACAAAACAAAAAATTGCGTCATCATTTATTCATCTTTCATGTCGTTCTAATCTGGTGTGACTTTCTCCCTTTTGTAGAGTGAAGAGATTTTGAAAGTCAGTGCGGTCAAAACAAAAGTGAAACACGAAAGTTGCGTTCCATTCTGGCACCTTATCCAAGTTCCAAATCAGAATGAAATGTATGTTTAGTTTGAAGGTCCCAGCCATACCTGCCATTCATTGGTTATCGCCTCGTATAGTTCACCCAAAGACTAAAGTCATTCATCAGATATCAATTACTCATCCTTATATTATTCCCTGCCTGGTCTCATGACACCTTGGTGCACTTTTTAGTGAGACACGAAATACATGCCAATAACATATCACTGCAGTCCGAAAGAAATGAACACTTAGAAGCAGTAAAACTCCAATAAAAAACACCTTTTATTTCTTTTCACACAAGTTTTGATTAAATAAGCGTATTTTTCGCACTGTTATTGTGTTATGACTTTTTAATGAATATACTGGGATATTTGAAAACGTTGCTTTTAAACGTTAACGTCACACATATCACTCTATATTTAGGGGTTTTCATAGACTGTAGGTAGGGCTGGGTGATAAATCGATAACGATAATTATCGAGCAATATAAATTTACGATAACGAATACGATAACGAGAGTTTGATAAGTGTTCAATGTTATGTTTATATATATATATATATATTAGTACACATACCTATATTATGTATGCACTAATTTCCCAGCACTAATATATATTATTATTATTATTATACATTCATTGAACTCCTCTGATATATGCAAATCAAGTTTAGTCTGTGTGGTGACACTGCGGTGGATTAATGCATTTTGTCAAGCAAACTGAAATTTTACAAATATCCCATGCTCAAGGGAGCAGGGAACTCTGCTTAGGAACCCTCCCAAACAGAACGCATATCAAAACATTTCTGAAAATGTGTCACAGAAGAAAGAAAAGCATACAGATTTGGAACAAAAGAGATTTTTTTGGCTGACCCATCCCTTTAAGATGACTGATATTTGTGAACGTGTACCATTTAGACCCCATCAGAATCATTCAGATGTGCCCGCGGATCATCAGGAAAGATTAATGAAGCGTTATGTCAGCGTTCAGACAGAATACTGTGACTATGTCACTCTTGGCTCCGTAACAGCAGGATGTCGTTGTACAGCACATTTAGAGTATAATGAAGACAGGCTGTGAGCTCAGTGGATCAGAGCCCTTCCTCATCTACATTTCCTCCACACACACACACACATATCACTGCTCTTCAAGCAAAGGGTAGATCAGAGACAGAATAGGCAGCGTTTTAAATTGTAAAGTGTCTTTATTGGAGCTCAGTGCTTGACTGTATTAAATCTGTATGACAGCATGAGGCCAAAGTCAGCAACCCAAGGACCTATAAAGACTGCACCATAAAGCTCAGGTGTTTTATCAACATGAATGTTGTAGGATTTAAAAAAAGCATTTAATTTTTGCAACTAAACTCATTTTGGGCAGGCTGGAGCATTCTCTCTGGGGTGCCGTAACATTGACATCCTCCTACAGCTGTTATCCTTTGTCCTTGTCTCTGCAGTATGAAAAATAAGTATGCCTTGCTGAATACAGATCTGCATTCTCTCAGAGTTAAATTTGGAGATGTTACCTCTCGAATTGTTACACGTCTGCCTTCTAACTAGGTGTGCCGCATCACCATGTTTGAGGTTATCTGGCTTGATGCGTTAAAAATAGAGACCAAGCATCCGTCAAATCATCTTGATGTGCAACGCAGTTGACAGTTGCGGCTGGTCAGGTTAAAAACATTCAGATTAACACGATAGAGATGTCATTTATCACTTGATGGTTTGTTGTTAGGACATTGCACTGCTGCTACCCTTGTTTGACATTTTCTAGTTTACTTGAATTTCATTCAGGCCTCTGAAATGACATCGTCATTGGCCTAAAGATGAGGGATGATGGAGTTTTGGCAGTGAACAAAAGTTTTTGGCAGGCTATGAAACGATTTCACTTTTGTGCTGAATTGAAAGGTGAGAGATAATGTAGCTTTTTGACCTGCCTTCATAAACTGCTTTTGCTGTAATATTGTAATGAATTTTGCTATAATTCTGTAATGTAATTTAATGAAATTACGTATTTGTCGATATTCATCTGAACTTGGGTAGCTTCTTACACTGTAGACAGTTTTGTATGATTTAGTTTTGTTTTGCATCCAGACTAAAGGTCATATTACTGAATTTTTTCCAAAATCTTTCAATAATGATGTTTGGAGCACAACCTCGCTTTACAGAATCACTTTCAAACCAAGCATTTTTCTGCTGGAACTAACTTGATCGGTTGTGAAATCTATGTGGAGAAACCTTTTGTCCTCGCACAGAAGTCCTTAATGCATGGATTCCTGTTAAAATTATGAAATTTCACACATGACAATTTGCTGTTTTTTTTTTCCCCATTGTATTATATTGTACTAAATGAGCATCCTCTTAATTTAAACTGAATGCACAGTTCCTATCCTAGTATGGATAAGCAATTTATTATTTACATATATCAATAATACCCTACATGCTACTAATTTCGTGCACAACATGAGAACCAGTGACTGAAGGCATAACAACACAATAATGTACATTATTTAAATTAACTAAAGATAACATTTAATGGTCTTGTTAACTCATAATCAGTTTTTACATTTTAAATGAGCGTTAGCTGACTGCAAAGGTAATCTAAATGCAAAAACAGAAAAAAGCATTTTGCATTAATACATTAATCTCTCTCTTGCTCTTGCTCTCGCTCTCGCTCTCTCTCTCGCTCTCTCTCTCTCTCTCTCTATATCTATATATATATATATATATATAGTAGATGTTTATTTAGTAGATGTTACTCAGTTATAGATGGTGTGTAGATTTGTATTATTATTATTATTATTATACTTATTTTGAGCTACCTTGCAGCTCTAACTGTATTTAAAGTGTTTCCTGTAGAACTTCATTAACCAGCAGTATCTAAACCAGCTATTTGAACTAAACTCTATGAAGGCAGATTTTCTAGGAGATGATTATTCCTTTTCTACACCTATTTGTTCCCAGTTTTCAAGAAGTAATCCCCTTTTCCCGTATGTGTTGGTATTGGTTGACACACGACTCGCGCGCAAAAAAATAAATAAAATGAGAAAGAACAAAATCAATACGCAACAGAAGCTCTGAGCCATCAAGCAGAGACACTTATATGTGTCCTCCTCCCCACGAGCTCCGAGTCAAAGTGAGAGGGAAGATGAGATCCTAGGGGTTTTGTTTAAGAGCTGCTGGGAGCGACGGGCCACGGTGGAAGCGAGGTCAGATTTCCCCTCAACAGATTTTTATGAGTTGATGACAGCTGCCGGAGTGTGGTGCCAATCCCCCTGACAAGAGTCATGTGACCCCTGCCGCAATTACTTGAGCTAGCCCTCAGCTTCTCAATGACACATGTGGCATAATATGGAGATGCAGGCTAAAGTTGCCCTGTCAGCAGTCATTCAAAATGCATTGCTTGTACAGTAGATCAGGGTTTCGGCTTCAGCCTGTGAAAGGGATCCCCGACCACTCCTTTTCCTCTCCTCTTCCTCTCAGTGTTACTACAAATCCACTCGCTCATAAGGTAGATAACGTTGCCTCTCGTTGGGTGTGTGTGTGTGTGTGACCGCATCCCTGGAGTCCATTCTGACCTGATTCCAGACCACCGGCGAGCCTGGCTCACTCCTCTGACACACTTCTGCCTTGTTGATGGTGAAAAACTGGGCCAGTTGGGTTTGTAATTGAGAAGAATCTTTCACTAATGCCAGAGAAGATTAGAACTGCCATATCACATCCCGCCAGCTTCTTTTTAATTCGCCCTCATGACCATTAGCCACCCCATTATTTTTTAGATATTTGATAGTTGTTTAAGCTTATGTGTATGTTTGTTGCCAGGTAGTATACAACAGTAAACTGTGCTTTGGTCCCTGCAGACTTTTGTGTGTTCACACCTTGTTGGAGGAGATAAGTCACTACTATTGTATGCTAGTAGTTTTCCTACTCAACCGCTTTGTCCAGCCGCATCAGATTGCAGATAACATGAGTTTTGATGTCTGAACTGCTGATGTTATACAGTCTCTGAACCTTTAAATGAAGTTGGCTCTAACAACAAGTTACTGTTACGTTCAAGCCACAAGTGATTTTTGCGATTGGTTTAAATAAAATAAAGTACTAAACTTTTTAATTTGGAATGCTGCAATTAAATTGAGGCAGCACATTATAATTATTAGCGTCAAGAATTAACATTCATTTTAAGATTTGCTGAAGACTACAGTTAACCATGTTTTTAGTTTGTTTCTGTAGATGAACTTGACCTTTCAACTTTAGCTGAATATATATATATATATATATATATATATATATATATATATATATATATATATATATATATATATATATATATATATATATATATATATATTTTTTTTTTTAGAATTTGCATATTTATAATAAATTATGTTTGTTTGAATTAAGTGTTTTATGCATCAATTTTATTCTCAAATGTCCTCTCTGTTTCCACACAAATAACTGTTTATCATTAATAAAAAAAAATATGTGTGTGTGTGTGTATATATAATGCATTATATATTTTTTGTAAGGTCTCAGATCTCCTACTCATATTTAAAATGAATGAAACAGTAGCTCACTTTCACCCGCAATGATTGATTGATTGGTCTATACAGGACGAGAAATTTTAAATGGTCTGTTCATCATGTTTTCCCTCCAAAATGCAGTATTAGGTTCTGGTGGTGAATGAGTTTGCTTGCCATTAACCCCTGGGGTGCTTTTTCAGACCCCTACTTGAGAAATAACTTTATAAATGATATTTGTCTCCTTGTGTGTGTTCGTACGCCAGCCGTACCCTCCCCACGGAGAAACGAAACGCAGTGGAGATCGGGCACAGTCAAACCCCTGTTTCTCTTTGAGCTCTAATAGCGAGCCAGGAGACCTAAGCGAGAGAGGACAGAAATAGACGCCAGTGTCAGGGGAGAGTCCTCGGGACGGCTCTCATCCAGGAACATAAACCACAGAACGTAAAGTAACTTACCCTGGCTTAATGTGTCTCTGAACGACAGCTAACTGCGAATTAAGCCTCATTTTGTTCAGGCCGTTTGTATAAGAGAAACTACCACCAAGACTCCCAACCATTGTGCTCGTATTGAAAGCTAATTAAGCGTTTCCAATGGGCAGATCAGGGTTTTTTTTTTTCCCTCCGTTTAGCTTGTTTATGTCTGAGGCTCTTCCTTTTCTTTTTCACTCAAGCAGTCATTTGTTGGGCGTCAATGTGCAGTTTATTTGCGAAGACTAAACTGCGGTGATATTTGCACTGCACCGATGGCTGCCAACTGTAATTTAATGTGAGACCGGCTGAACTGTCCCTAATATTATTGTCATGTGTGATTTACAGTTTCTTTAGCTCAGCGCTCGACGAGAGATGGAGAGCAGATGGTGCACAACTGTAGATGTCTGCTGATTAGGAGAGCTTGATGAGAAGATATTTGCTGTCTTGCATGCTATGTTTATGTGTGTTCGATAAACGCAAACACAGAGATGGCCCTTTAGGAATGAGAGCCTTACGGGAAATATGCTGTGTGTGATATGAGCTGTGCAAACAGCTGTGCGGGCGAAATGAAACCGATTCCTTGTTCTATTAAAGCCGAAAGTGACTTGAATTTTCAAAATGACAAGTACTAGATGATTGCAGCAGGCTGTACGTGACCCCACTGCTGTACATATGTGTAACAGTGGATGAATTTGTCAAATCTACTCTGATTGGCTGAAAAATACGTGAACAGCACAGGTAAGCTTATGTAGCCCCACCACCTTTGTTTCTCTTTCTAAATAGGTAGCCAAAGTCTTTCAGCACAGAATAGACAAGTAGAGAAAAGGAAATGATTGTCTCCATCAGCGCTACTGTATAGCCTAACGCTAACATTTATGTGCTATATAATTACTTCATGCATATTAATGTCCTTTTGAGAGGTTTCATTGGTTAGTGACTGATGTGACCACATTATGTCATTTACAAATCTACTGACAGCCTTAGTGGTAATTTTTTTGTGCTTTGAAATGTTATTTATTTTGCGAATATTGCATGAAATGCATTCATGTACTTTCCATGATGTTTTATTATGATAATTTTTTTAATCTCAAATATTACATACACTACTGTACACTACTGATTTTTGCTGTTGTTTTTTTGAAACAAAGTTCCTTTGCAAAGTCTATATTATTTTTTTACAGGAAGAACAGTAAAACTGTGTAATATTACTACAATTTAATTTTAATGTAATTTTTAGCAGCCATTATTACAGTCTTGTTGTTCTTATTGCAAGTGCTACATAATTCTTCAGAAATAATTGCTGATTTAGTGCTCAAGAATTGTATTTATTTTAAAATGAAACGGCTTCACTATCATCTTTTAAATAATTTATCGTTTAAATTATTTATTTGCAAAACCTTTTTTTAAATAAACGTAATTTTCTGACCCCAAATATTTGAACAGTGCATTACAGTTATTATAATGTACTGGCCTAATGCTTTATAGATATTACATCAACTGTTACTGTGTCAATCAACCACTATAGATATAATTACAGGTAAACTTGTGTTGGTCAACCAGATAAGAATGTTGTTGAACCCCTGACCTCAGCTCTGAGCTAAACGCTAACCCTAAAAGTCAAATAGTTGATAATCTGTGATCACCTTCAGCTTTTCATACCCCCTAATACCCTTAAAGGGATCCTTTTGTACCTTTTTTGTATCCATAAAGGGTGCATATTAGTATTTTTTTTTGCACACAAATATGGGTAGATAAGGTACTAAGGTGTAATTACTTTAAGAAGGATACTGTTCCAGCTGTGGGTTAGATCAGTCGCATTCAACGTTTCTTTGACCCATTTTGTTTGTGTGATGTACTCGCATGTAATGCTGGACTTATTCTCCTGCACTTGATACATCAGAGCCAACACATGCAAATGATAGAGCTTTAATATGTTTGTTGTCACGAATGTGTTTGTTGCTGTCCAAAAAAGTTAGTCTCTCGTGACCTTGGCTGTTTGTTTTTTTTTCACACATGGTTGGAGAAGCTCTGTTCTTGTGCCAAGTTAGAAATCAGACTTGCTTATTTTGTGATGCTTCCATTGTTTTTACACTGATGAATTCCCTCTTGGATCACGGTCAGGTTGGTGTCTTTGAAGAAAGAGCTGATTCTCTGACACATTTGAATAATGACTGGTAAAATACAAGTCAGTTGATGCGGACCGCTTCAGATGCCCAATTTTAAACCAATTCTGTTCTTTCTTTTGTTCATGCCCTGTTTGTCATCAGTGTCAACTTCCTGCCTCGGTGACCGCTTCCTGGTCATGTCTCAGCAAGTTCAAATTGTCGCTGGGGAGTGTATAGAAAAGTGTGTGTTGTGGCTTCCCTGTGCTTTGAGTTTTGTCACCCACGCAGTGACGAGTGAAACTTGTCGGCTTCGAAATGAGTAGGCGGCTTCTAAAAGTGTGACTTCCTTTTTCTATTTTTATCTCTTGTGTTCTCTTCCCATGACATGTCATGCTTATTTCTCTCTCTCGCCTTTGTTGCTCCCTTTAATTTTTCTTCCGCTAAGTAACTTGAGATTCTGATTGTTGCCATGACAGCTGGAAGTTTCTGTCAGAATGCGTCTTATTTTGCCCCTCTACTTTCACAGACGTCCCAGTTCTTTTTTTATGGTTGTTTTCTGAACGTTGTTTTCTCCCATCCTTTTTGCGTTTTTCACGGAGAGAGCTTTTTCTCGTCCCTCATAATGGCAATACAAGCAAAACCTCTCTAACGTAACCCACAGATGCCAACAGTAGTTCCTGTAGCTGTGCTGGTAGATCGTAGTGCTAGTAACAATGGGGTCATGTGTCCAATTCCCAGGGGACACACATACCCATAAAATGTATCGTGAATGCACTGAAGTGTCTGCCAAAGGCATAAGTGTAATGTAAATGATAGGGGAGGATGCACAAGTGCTGTATTACACAACACATAACACCGGAGAGCTTCACTCCTACTCATGCTTCTGCTGAAAGCTTCAAGCTGCAGTATTGCGCCGTGCCACCTGAGTTTGAACAGTCTAGATTTATGTGTATTTTGAATTTGGCATCGAGCCAGTGACTTTGGGGGAATTTTGGCTGCTTTTCTGTTATATTCGGGTATATTGCTTCTCTAGTGCGATGCAGACTATACAAAGAATCACGATTAGTATGTTCAGACGTAATCAGATCGCATATCCAAGCCAAAGAGCAGTCTTATTGATCGATCATAAAACACAAAGGACCTGCATACAGCAGTCCATCAGGGTCTCATTCACATTAGGCCGGTTGTGTAGAAGGATATCCATGTGGTTCCCTGTCTGTGTGTGTGTGTGTATGTGTGACCAGATGTTTGGAATAATTAAGTGTTTTTATGATTTTGAAAGAAACTGCATTTTCTGCATTTTTTTTATATATTTTGCATATATTGCATGCATTTTTTGATGCAAAGCAGAATTTTCCACCATAATTACTCCAGTCTTCAATGTCAGATAAATTTTCAGAAATCATTGCTCCATTATTATTGGCGATTAATTATTAATAATGGATATAATCTATTAGTTAATGTGTCAAAATTTTATTGTAGAAACTTTGGTTGTTCAGATAATGCCTTTTATCTGATTTTAATAAAACTTATTTTTTGTAACCTTTTTTCTTTTTTTTCTTTTTTTTAAACATACCTACTCCCAAACTTGCATCACAGTCTCTGTTTTAAATATTTTAACATTATTAATAATTGCAAATGCATCTTAAGCACGAAATCAGCATATTGGAATGATTTCTGAAGGATCATATGACACTGAAGATTGAAGAAACGACTGCTGAAAATTCATTTTTGCCATCATAGATATACTGTAAATGACAGATGTGTTCTTTTCTTGAACCCTGTTGTCTATTTAGTCTGACATTTAAAATCGCTGTGCAAATATTTTCGCAAGCAGATCCATTTTTACCTTTTCCCTTTTTATAGGTCCTCATTTTGTGGGCAGCGGTGCAAAAATACATTTCATCTGTCTGCAAATCCAAGACCGCTAATTTGATTTAAATTACAGTCCAGGATTGGGCCAATATGACATAAATGTGCCTTGTAAAGCTTGTTATGTACACGTTGCATTACATCGCCCGTCTAGCAAGTATAACTTATGTCGAAGCTACAAGATTATCCATGCAACCTTAATAACAGATAAGCCTGACAGGTTATGAGGGAAAATAGTGTAGAATTGCCCACATAACAACCAATGAGGAGCACTGTGGATGCTTGTTCCAAACCAAACTACTATCTCTGTTTGCCATCAGGGGTGTGAGGGAGTGTCATTGGCTGTGAGTTATTCACTTTTTCATGTGTGGGTGTTATATCGTTGGGGATCGGGCTATTTTTGACTTTCAATCCCCCACCTTTAACCATCTCCCCTCTGGAGAGAAGCTGGGTGGTGACAGTTGAGGAGACAAAGGCCTCCTATACTGCTCTCGCTCTAAAAACAAACCCTCATCACTCCCACTGCTGGAGAACACTAATAGAAGTGAGGGTTTAGCTGAGGAGGCTGGGAAAGTTTGTCATAGTGCCAGCATTTTCTGTCCAAGAATCCCTTTTTAAATCCATCTAAATCTGTGTGCTTCTAATGACATAAATGAAAAGATGGATTCAATTCTTTTTAAAAATACATTTCTGTACGTGCACAGTTTATAAAGCCCTATGGAATGTTTTTCACCCCCAAATTCATTATTTAATTTAATTTAACATTATTTATTTAATTTATTGTTCGCTTGTTTTGTTTCCATTTTTCTAGACTCTGGTTAATGGTTAAATCAATAGTTTTAATCAGAAAATATGTCTAATTAATTGAAATCATGAAATTTACAATGTTAAACTGCAGTTTATTAATTACATTTTCATGGCCCTCTAATTGTTCTTTACAATTTTGGTCTTCAATGGATTCCAATTTAATGGCTTCTTGATATATTAATAATTAAAAGCATACCTAATTAATTTTATTAAAAAATATATATAATGTTTTAATAAAACATACAAATAAATAAAACAATTTGATACTACTTTTTTATGTATACTATATTTTATAGTACTATCATTACATTTATACCAAGCATTTACTTTGACAGGTTGCCTTGAACACCTTTCGGTTTCTGTTTGTATATGATGTGATGGTATTTGTACCACTTTGTAAAAATATGGTAAAATGCTCACAAAGTGACTATTAGAGCACTGCTAGAGATTATTCAGAAGTTCTTGTACTCACATTGAGGTGGCTGAAAACACCAAATGCGTCACACACGCTTCAGTATGTGCGTAGTAAACAAAACCGTGCGTCTGCGCCATTCATTCATGCAGAGACAAGCAGAACATGCAGGAGTCATCCTTAAATAATATTTTGCTGCTTAATATTCACAGACGTCCATATCACATTTTGATTTAAATGTACTGACCTACTTTTGATGTACCCATCCAAATTTGCCAAATTCTGTGACGTTCCACATTATACAGTACATTTCATTTGTATGACTGAATCCTCATTTCCATCTGTGTTTTCCACATAGCAGAAATCATAGGGCCGTAAGTAAATGACTTCCTTAAATTTTCAGGACCCCACCTGTTTAAACTGTTGCTTTAGTGCCTGCAGCTGAATTTTCGGAGAAGACGCATTAGTTGCGTAAGAGCCTAAATGAAAATAACAAACAGGAGTCATGTGGAGATGTCACCCTGGAGGTACAGACTAATGGCAAGCTTCTTTATGCATGTCATTCCACCTGGAGGAAATGCAATACCTGACTTTCAGAAGCGACAAAAAGCTCATTCTTAGTAGCAGTGCTTGCTAAGTAATTGCTATTGCTCATACTTTGGGTTATTCAAGGGCAGGATGACTAAAGGTAAAATGACCAAACGTGCTTCTTCTGAGACCAGACTAAAAAGTTGACTTTGTTCCATAATGGTCTGGGAATGCAAACTTCATAGACGTTTCTACAAATTGAGTCCGCCCTCATGCCAGCCCTCTCTATGTATAATCTTTGTGTCACAATGCTATTCTTTTGAATTCTTGATGTACAAGGTGGTGTAAACACACCTGGTAAGGTAGTGGTCCTTACGCACTCTGTCATGCTTATTCAGCCTCAGGCTGGAACCGTTACCTGGAGATGTTTCAGTTTGTAGAACCAACACCGTTTTTAAACCTACTTTTATTATGTAATCTGTCACTTTTATGATATCAAGGTATTCTTTTCATTTCGGGATGGTATTTGGTTGTCTGAATTACGTTCTAATTCAGTGCAGTTTGTTCTATTTCATATCCAATCTTCTATTGTCTAACAAGGTCCGAGGACACCGGCCCAGCTCTCTTCGTATGCTGTGGCAATGGAGATCTCGCTCTAACAAGACAATCCGTCATGCCATTGTTGTACAGCACTCGGCCTGTTGATCAGATTTACAGAGCCTCTGTTGTCCCATCTCTTCTTGGAAAAACAGAAGACAAAGAGATGACGGAAATGTGAGTTCCCCTCCCAGAGGGCTACAGTATGGGCAATGCCTGGCCACAGACCCCCCCCCCTCTAAATAGGCTGACCATCGCCACAAAGATCACATTCAGACAGACACAATACACGCATGGCCCCAGGGCCGGCACACTGCCCTGCTCCACATGACGCTGAAGGTCACACAATCATTTGGGATGATTGATAAAACAAACAGAGAGAAAAAGAAAGAAATATGGTGGATTAAAAATGTAAGAAATGAAACTGTATGAACGTGTGCAAAGAAATTGACTGTGAAATAACTCCTGTCAAGATTTGACCTTTTTATAGCAGCGTTTTATGTGAACTTGACCCTGGACCTCAAACCCGTAGCATTTTTTGTAAATATCCTGAAATAAATATAACAAAACAAAAATATAACAGAAAATTGATTTAATAGGCATTTCTAAGGACTTATTTGGGCAACGTTCAAGGTCATTTTCTATTTTGTTTTTTTTTGTTCAGATTGCCAAATGTGATCTTCATGGTTTATAATCCATAAATTTGTAACAATAAGCAAAGTGTGATATCAATCAAAGTTTTTCTTTTTTTTTCATGCTTTCTTATTAGATTTAGTTTCACGTCTGTAAGTTACTTCCATTTGAGTTGATCATTTGTCAATGAATGCGATGGTATGAATCAGCTATTAAGAATCAGGAAAACTGGTTAATTGAACTCACCTCAATAAAGACCGTTTTCAGTGCCATTGGTGTCATGAGTAGGCAGTTTAATTCTCTTAGGATTTTTAGCGCTCATGTCATTCGTTCACTGGGAAAGCCCCGTTTGGAGTGTGTTGATTCATCGGCCCACAATGCACCATTACGGCTCTCTGTTTGTGCTGCAGGAACATTTGTGAGCTGCAGCCCTAGAGGAATTTCCTATAACTGTGACCTGTTTTCACTCTCAGGAGCTGTTGTGATAAATCCAGGCATATGCACATGTGGCTGTGTGTGTGTGTGTGGATAACTAGAAGTTGATAGTTTTTTGTTTTAAATAGAAGGTGGTAGTTATCAGGTGTGGTATGTATCTTGTTTCGAATCTGGCGTACGGTAAATCAAATTCAACTTCTCAAAATCCTACTTAGTCTCAATATCCAGGGACTATTAAACAAATGCTTAGAGCATCTTTTTTTGACTCAAAATCCATTCCAGTTCTTTAGATGGTTGACAGAAGATTACTTGTGCATGTTCACAAATAAAGTAGTCATATGTTCATCCAAAGTTGAGAGAGCTCCACCCAGCCCGTGGTCTAGCGCATTGTGATGTTATCATCCAAATATGGAGCTGTGATTTTTAATTGAACTGTGAAAGTTAGAAAGACCAAACTGGGCTGACATGACAGGAATCCACTAACCATAAGCCTACAAATTCCCATCTGTGTAATGACATCATCGCCTAATCTGTGTTTCTCATTGATTCATATGCACGGAGACAAAACAGTTTACAATATATTGTGTATCTGAAGTATTTTATTAAAATAATTTCTAAAAGTATAGGCTATAAGTTTTTTATGAATTCATCTGTTCATTAAGGTTCCAAAAAAATTTCCAAAAAATATTAAGCAGCACTGTTTTCAACAACTGTTTTCAACATTGATTATAATAAATATGCCATAAGCACCAAATCTACATATATTAGTCAGATTTCTAAAAAAGCATGTGACACTGACTTCAGTAATGAAGGTAAATTTGACTTTATCACAGAAATAAATTATAAATTATTTTTCAAATATATTTAAATAGAAATTCAGGTGTAATAATATTTCTCTATGTTGCGTTTGCATTCATTCAAACAAATAAAGTCTTGTTGAGCAGGAAACAAACCTTACAACCCCATAACTTTTGAATAGTGGTATATTTAAATATTATGTATTTATTTTAGTGCTGCGCAATGATTAATTGTGATTATTTGCATTCAAAAGCAAAGACTCACACATACAGTACATAGTTAGAAAAAACTTCTTGTTTTTTTTAATAATTTAGAAAAATTCTGAAAAGTTAAGACATCTAGTGATAATTTCATATCAAAGTGTAAATGTCTCCCTCAGTGCCTGTGATGATCATGTCCCTGTAATAAGCTGCATAACCAATTCTGCATTCTGGTTTGATCAGTTGGTCATCACAGCAGAAACACTCCTTGCTGTCCTTGTGCATGGAGGAGAAGCCTGTTATTCAATCACTGTAACAGTGTTCATTCACACACCCTTTTCCGCCACCTCGTTCCCGCCATGTGTCTCCATGTCTCTCTCACACCCACTCGCTTTCTTACTCCTTGTCTTTCTCACTCTTACTCTCCCCCTCCCATCTCTCTCTGTTTTTCTCCCCTCCTCACCCTCCTCCCCCTCACTCACTTCACAGAAGTACACCCACTCAAACACAAACATTCATATCCGCTGTGTCGTTTGGTGGCTTTCATTCATGCTTTAGCAGTGTGAGGTGGCAGAACTCAGGTAATGGACGGCACTACCTCCTGTCTATCCGACTGTACGCTGTGTTCTGTTTGGAAAATGACCGCTAACTGGAATTACTAGACATAAGGGGATCAGCTTTCAGAGTGAGTATTTCACTGTTTTTGTTAACGGTGCATTTAAGTTTATTGTCACCGCATTTTTTGAGTGTGTGGCG
Organism: Puntigrus tetrazona; assembly: GCF_018831695.1. NCBI lineage: Eukaryota > Metazoa > Chordata > Actinopteri > Cypriniformes > Cyprinidae > Puntigrus > Puntigrus tetrazona. The sequence goes on along the minus strand of NC_056714.1, from coordinate 24,394,150 downwards.
GTTGAGTTGCATTTCACTGGACTGAAACGTGTGTTTGTGGGCTGCACAAACATTTCCTTAATTTCTTTTTTTTTTTTCAGTAAAGATATCTAGACATCCTAGGATTGTATGTAAATTTGTGCATGTGTGTGTATGTATGTGTATATATATGTGTGTGTGTGTGTGTGTGTGTGTATATAATGTGCATATGTATGTATATACAGTATTTGTATATGTATATGTTATATAAAGTTAAATGAAATAAAAAAAAAGAATAAAATTTGTAAAATAAATTCACATATCGCGACAACAAATGTGTACATATGTTGCTCCTCTCATGACATGATAAAGGAAAAAAAATGGCTATCTTGGCCACAAATTTATAATTGGTTCCCACAACTTAATTTGTGGCCGTGTTGTACTAATACATTCTCTAGTTTTAACTGCCCTGATTTAACTGAATTTAGATTTGTGGGAACTAATTCTCAAATCATGACCACAATATGTTTTATTTTATTTCTTTTTATGATTTTTTTTTTTTTTATTTTACCCTTCAATGTTATGTTTAGAGTTTAAAGTCATCTTAATGATATTTATACATTTTACCGAACACTGAATAATTTTTTGCAGTGCTTTCACATGCTCTTTACATCCAGGGAAATTTGTCATAAATGACTCAGACTCATTGCTTCTTTTGTCTTGCATGTAATAGGTTCTATACGTCTTCAAGAAAATCTGTTAACTAAGCATTTTCTAGGAATCTGAAACCGCCCAAGGCTGTGTGATTGTAGGCTCTTTAGGCGAATCACTACGTTTCCTTAACTAGCGTGTCAAATCTGATGAGCTTCAACTCTTTGCAGTGTCCGAGGCCCTTATTTTCCATGTCTTAGTTAAAGAATCTCTCCATCAGGAAGAGTACAGGTAAAGTGCACTTCTGAAAAGCCCTGAGAGGCTTCCTCATTAACGCTGCTTTGTTTTTGGAAGGTTAAAGCCAGGAGAGACCTGAGAGGTGGCGGTAACGAGGGAATAAAGAAGCTCAGAAATGCAGCCGGAGTATGACTAATCATATCAGAGTGCTCAGCGGCGGCTGTGTGGGCCGGCCCGTGCGCTTGTTAGAGTTCTGGGGGCCATCTGATTCACCGTCGCTCCCCGTTAGAAGCACTGCTTGATTCACTTCCTGATGTGGGCGGAATTTTCCTATCAGCCCTGTGCTCTGAAAGCCGAAGGGTGAGGTGATTGACGGGCCCGATAGCACCATGTTGTGGGTGGCTTGGAAGACTGAGCCGTTCCACTTGTTCCTCTGTGAATGTAAATGAATGAAACTCGCACAGCTCATCTTTCTCATTCTTTGTCTAGGGTTACTATGGAAGCCCTGAGTGGCCGTTTTTAGCAGTACGCTTGAAGTAGGCATGTGTCACCTAGTATTTTTTATTTTTTTTTGATGTTCTAACCAGCCTAAACCTTTTTAGTTGATCGAAAAATAAAAATTGCCAATATTTACACAGTTGTTCCAGTCGTTTCAGTTTCTTACGTTTAGTTCTATATAATTAAAACGATTCATTTTGAAGAATGAACTTTTAAAAAGATGAAAATCCCCATAAAGATGGGATAAAAGCGATTTGTATGGTTTGTGTACTTTATTTCAAATCGACTGAAGATCAGAGGTAGTTTTGTTTGAGGAATGGACCTAAATGCAAAAATTTACATTAACTGCGACTAGCTTATTAAATCACTGAACTATGTCGGTCTGATTTGTGAATGAGTCATTCAAACTGGCTTAGTGCACTGGTTTGAAAGATTGATTTGTTCATAAACATCTCAATGAAGAGGAATGTCAAAAACCTGTAGTTAGGCTGATCCTCACAGACAAATATGACTTCAGGAAAGTGAAAGTGCAAGTTGCAGACCACATGATCCTTTCATGGGGCTTTTTAAAGCTTACAAGTATCAGGAAAACCTTTTTGAGTTTGAAACGTAAGAAATGTTCACAGAATTGTTTAGTTTTGGTCAACTATTAATTTAAAACCATTTATTTCTATAAATAAGGTGAGGCTGAACAAATAAAAGTGATCCAGCATGGCGTTTTTGCTGATATGCATACCTGCTCAGAAACGAGCACCTTGGGCTGGTGAAACTGAAGACCCGCTGACCTGATTTGCCCTTGTTGCTCTTTAATCAAAGTAAACACAAAATGCCTCTTGAACTCCCCTGTTCACAAGTCTGTCTGCCAGCATCTGAAGGTCTGTGAGGTAAACCAAATAGTTCATACAGTTACTCAGAATGTGTGGTGCGTTACAAGTGGGGTCTGTCTTATGGGCTGATTTGGCAGATGATATTGGGCTTATTTAAGTTCAACCTTGAGTTTATGAGGCCTGTTTATGTTGCTTATTTTGATGTATAATTTTTAAAGTTTGCAGTCTTTTGAGGTATGTGTGTGTGTGTGTTGGTATTTGTGGGTAAAAGGGACACAAATTAGAGGTATTACAATTTGAAGGTGGTTTATGATGTCCCCGTAATTCAAAAGGCTTAAAAAACATACAAAATGCCTTTTGTTTTTTTTTTTTTTTTTTGGAAAATCTAAAAAATGCACAAAGTGTCCTGTAAAGTACAGTATAAAAACCATTTCACCTATAGAGAGTCCCCATAAACCACAAATAACAAGCTATTTATTTATTTTGTGTAATTTATTCCTGTAATGGCAAAGCTGTATTTTCTGCTGCCATTCATTACTCTAGTGTTTAGTGTAACACGGTCCTTCATAAATCCGTCCAATATGCTGATTTAGTGCTAAAAAACATTTCTTATCAATGATATCTTTTCTTATCAAACACACTTGTGATTTTTAATAATGTTGTGAAAACCATATGGGTTTTTTTATCCCCAGGTTTCTTTGAAGTTCAAAGGAAAAACATTCATTTGAAATAGAAGTCTTTTGTCAGACAAATGTCTGTCTTGGACTTGGATCGATTTAACGTGTCCTTGCAGAATAAGTAAAAAAAAAAAATTCTTACTGACCGTAAATGTTTGAATGGAGTCGTCAAATTTTTTTTTTTCTTGTTTTGATTAGATTTTTCCTTTTGTACTACATAACTTTGTGTGAACATTCAGTCCAAAAGCAAAGCTAAACGGAGTACAACAAAGTTGGAAAGCTAATGTTTTTCTTCCGATTTAGAGCAAACACACTTTTTTTGTTCCGATTTAGAGCAAACAAACTGCAGGCCTGTGGCAGGGAGTGGGATGTGGACGTCCATGTGAGGTCCTTGTTCAGTAAACGCTACAAAGATCTAATTCTATTTTTCAGTTACTATACACACATCTTGATTTTGCTAAGTTTGATGTGTTCCAGGGTCATATTTTTGCAACCACAATTTTGTTCCAGGGTCAACAAAGATGTTGACCTAGGAACACCTTGAACTCTGCAAAATCAGGTTCTGCATTACTATACTTAGTTTGTGGTAACTGACTGATTTGTATAAGAAGAACATTTTCACATCGGCTGTCTTTTACTCTGTAGACAAATATACGTAGCGTATCTTTCTAGTCGAACAAGTCACCGCTGATTATTCCGTCGCAAGGAAAGGATGTTGGACAGGGACGATAACAGCACGGTTCAGAGGGGTCGTGATGTCTTTCCCCCCATGATCTTTACTGAATGTTGATGTTTGTGCCAGTACAGACGGGGTGGTGAGGTGTGCCTCTGACTCCTGCGGCTTGACATTCAGGAGGGGCCTTCTGGCAGCGTGGGCCAGCGGCACCGCCTCCTCCGGTTTGTCTTTGATGAACATGTTGAGGTCTCAGCGAGGGAACACGTGGGGTCATGAGATGCTGCCACTGGCGTGCGGAGGTCAGCCTGTTTATCTACTTCCTTTTGCCTGCGTGCCACTACACTCAGATAGGATGCTGGGGGACAAATTTAGACCTCCAGCTCACCCTCCATCTGCCATGGCTAGCTGTAGGCCTGTCTCCATGGGAACCGGAGCCAGGTTGCCAAGAGTAAGAGCTGGAAAGAGAAGCGCTAACTCTTTATCCATCATTCTGCTCAACTAATAATAAAAAAATTCCATTTTAATGGACCTGACATGGAGACGATGAGTTATTGTCTTCATATGGAGCGTGATTGGATTATTTTGATCGCTTAGAAACTAGTGCACTGCCATCGGTTTTATAAGTATTGTTTGTAATTATGTAAATATTAGACAAAATGAGCTCCTTGAATCAAGATGGTCTCCTTATTTACTACAGTCTTGACGAGCCGCCACGTGGCCTCTTTGAGTCCTCGAGTCAGCTCTATTAAAGAGCCCATGTTCTACACCAGCAGGGTCAGTTCACCTGGAAACTGCTAGAAACGAGCCAACCCCAACCAGTCGGGAGATATTTTTATCATTCTTGGTGTCACAATTAACATAAGACGAACAAGGTGACATTTCTGTTATCAAATCTGCCGAGTTGTCACTAGGACAGTGGGAGGCAAGATGGGAGAGCTTTAAAACGTGTTTTTCCACTCCTGTCTAGAAGTGTCTGTGGGCTATTCTAAGAACAGGCCTGACGATTTTGTGACTCAAGCACATTTATTTTACGTTTTCTTCACAATCTGTGAGACTTTCTGCATACAAAGACTGGTTTGCTAGTTCATGATCCAGATCAGATTACCACACCAACAAATCTTGAAAGGGAAACCAAACTTAACTTAAATTACAGTTTGTTTGTTTCCCCCCGTTAAATTTCAGTGTATTTTCAATGTTTGTGCAAGATTTATACTAACTAGATATTAAGTAAATGTGTATGGTGCTTACCTTTTCTAAACTATTATTAGCATACTGTGTTGTGGGTAGTCTTCAAAATGTTTTTAGTGCATTGCTAAATCCTGAAGTGCTATAGGGATATACTAGGGGGTTTCAATGTGTATTTAAATGGTAAATTAAGTCACGCTTAGTTGTGTTTCTATAAAATTGTAGTCTGTATATATATTGCATTATTTAGTATTTTACAAAAATGCGTATCATTGCTGAAAGTTTTTTTTTTTTTTTTCACATGGATGTGAATTATAAAATATGACATAGGATAGTATTGTAAAGTGCCAGTACAGTCCTGAGAAGCTCCCAGCTGTAGGTCCTTATGTTTGAGAGAGGGAGCAAGAGAATTTTGCATCATGTTTGTCACACTCACCTTGTGTATTTAATTTATCCTTCATTTGACCTCTGCCTGGCTTTGTTTTCTCACTGTTGTTAAAGTTACACAAGTCTGTTACAAAAAAAGCTGACAAAAAGTAGTTGTTGTTTTTTTTCTTTAGGTCTTCAGTATGCATGGTCCAGCATTATTTGTTTTTCTGCTGCCTACGCACAGTCCATACCCTATTCTTTCACCTTTCTGGTCCTGCCAAAGCCTTGTTCTCCTCTCTCTCTCTCTCTCTCTCTCTCTCTCTCTCTCTCTCTCTCTCTCTCTCTCTCTCTCTCTCTCTCTCTCTCTCTCTCTTTCTCTCTTTCTCTGTCTCTCTCTGTCTCTCTCTGTCTGTCTGTCTGTTGGGCAATTTCAGTATCATCATTGAGGCTTAAATTTCCAGATTTTCCAGTTAGATAATATGAAAAGTCTCTGTTTGTTTTGGTCTGCTGCTTTGTGATCACAGAGATGAAATATGAATGATTGGTGATCTCTATATATGCATGGGCATGAGAAAACTTCTTCAGTAGTTTCTGTCGTAATAGAGGGTCTCCCAGTGCAGTGCATTGCACGTAGACAGCTATGAATAATTCACATAATGCTCTCCCCATTCGAAAGCCTCTAAATCTCCCTGTTTAAGAGTCACATCAAAACCAAGGTTGTTAATCTGTCTTACACTTATTTTTGATGAATGAATGGACATCTGTTATGAAGTGATAACAACAAAGTATCCTATCTATATTTGTCTTTCTCTACACTTTTAGATTACATCTGTTTGTATAAATCCAGATAACAATTCTAACAACCACACAGTTTAATTCTATAATAAACTGTAAGCCCCATTCACAGTGATAACCCTGTGCAAATCAGGTGAATTCATTATAAATGTATACTTTAGTCCTTTTGCAGTCAAACATATACCTATTTTATCATGAATAATGATGAAGGTCTTAGTATTGTTATATCTTCTATAATTGCTTGCTGATGATAAAAACACTGTGTAACCAAAGCCTACCTCTGCTCTGAGAACGCTCATTAAATTGTTGCGCATCACTCAGCCAGGAGCAGCTGTTTGAGAAAGCAAACTCAGTCAAGAATCTGTCAAGTTATTTCAAGAGGAAAGCAGTATTTTTCTGCTTGCTGCTTTTCCCTCAGTGAACACCAAGTAATGAAACCTAAGATGCTATAGTTTTTGTGAACATATGGAAAAGAAAACAGTAAATAGAAACAGTAAATAATTGCACAAATCCAATGTTTTTGTTGTTTTCCAGTAAAATTATACATAATATAAATTTACTGGGTGCTTAATTGTGTAAGATATTAAGACTTGTTTACAGAAATTATATACTAGTAAGAGAGTATTGAATTAAGTGTTTTTTTGTTGTTAGATTTAGGCTTAATTTATGCGCTAATTCTACAAAGTTAATTCTACATATTTTCTGAATAAAAAAAAAAGTGTTAGGTTGTTTACTTGAACAAGCCTTAAATACTAATACTAAATGTTTTCTCCAGTTTAATCAGAAAACTTGAACACAAAAATGAATGACCATTTTTCTGACAAATCTGAAAAGTTGAACAAAATATATGTCTTATGTCCCATTAGAATGTTTTTAACAAATATATGTCTGGAGTTAGTATAGCAGTTTAGAATTATAAATGGGAATATATGATTTGCATATTAATCTATTTTAAATTGATTAATTTTAATCTTTTAAAATGAGCTAAGCAGTAGTTGGCTGCTGCTGGTTGGTTAAATTACCCAACACTAACCACTTCTTTTATTTTTCTGTGTGTCTACAGAGCCAGTGAAGGTCTAAATGTGACAACCTGAAGATAGGAGACTAGTAGTCTTAAAGAATTATTCAATGTCAGCAGAGAAAGTGCCTCAGAAGCATCTCGAGACATTCTTTGTCAAGCTCCATTGCTAGGCATTAGCCCAAAAGACACACAAAGATGAATTTCACCAAGGCTCTTTGTGAACAGGAGAGGAGACATTTAACACACAACCAGCACTCACATATATGGCGGCTACATACTGACACTGTTTAATTATGCCTCTCTCAGTTAAGACATCATCCGGTATCTTATATTAATTATGGCATAATACAATTAGCCCCCTAAAGCGAGCGTAAAGACTTTTTCCTATCGGAAGAGTATTGATGCAATGATGTTTATTGGATTGGTGCTCAAAGCAGCACTCCCATTGCGTTCTTGAGGCCTCCTCCCCACATCCTATGGAGGCGGAGGAAAAGCAGTCAGCTGATGGGGAGCGGTCTGGTGGGCAACAGCAGCCATCAGAATCTTTGTTAGCAGCGCAGCTGCCTCAGTTACATCAACAAGCTACCTCGCAATCTGTCCATGAATCACATGGCCGTCTTCAACACAGGCAGCCAAAACGCTTTGAAATGCTCCAAAGGCAGAAGCAGCAGCAACAGTCACAGGCGGGTGGGTCATCTTGGCAGCTTTCAGAAGTACCTGGTCCTTCAAGAGGCAGCTGTTCTGCCCTGGGAGATCCATCTCCCCAAATCCCTAATGTTAAGCAAACTCAGTCTCTGCCCAGTGTGGAATTACAGGAAGGCACCCCATGTAGACGAGAACGTAAACCCCAAAAACCAGGGAAATATGTGTGCACATACTGCGGCCGTCCTTGTGCTAAGCCTAGCGTCCTCCAAAAACACATCCGATCTCACACTGGAGAGAGACCTTATCCATGTGTCCCATGTGGCTTCTCATTCAAGACCAAAAGCAACCTGTACAAACACCGCAAATCCCATGCTCATCGAATAAAAGCAGGCATGGCCTCAAGTCGCGAAGAGACCAGTTTCATCGGGCCCGAAGGTGGAGCCTTGGCAGATGAGCAAGAGGAGGGTACGGAAGGAGAGAGTTCAGGTTCTGATGATGAGACGGGGCAACACCAACCATCTACCTCACAGGGCAGGCCAACTCTGAAAAAAAGTAGTAAAGTGGAATTGTCATTTATAGAGGAGGGTCCCCAAACAGAGGATTCACAGGCAGTCAAGCAAAGGTTAGCAATGAGGCTAAGCGAGAGGAAGCGAGCTCCCAGAGCATCTTCAGATGAAACCAGATCCTCACTGGGTCCCGGCAGCAAGGGGAGCACAGAATCTGGCTATTTTTCCAGTTCTGGGAGTGCTGAGCTCTCTCAAGTGAGCCCACCAAATGCCAGTGCTAAAACGTATGCTGAGATAATTCTAGGAAAGTATGGACGCCTAGGACAACAGCAAAGAATTTCACATCAACAACTGCAATTATCATCATCTTCAGGTCAACAGGAAAAATCTGTCCCTTTCACTGTTCCAAAGACACAAGTCATTGAGCATATAACTAAGCTAATTACTATAAATGAAGCCGTGGTGGATACAAGTGAAATTGATAGTGTCAAACCAAGACGCTCATCACTCTCTAGAAGAAGTAGCATTGAGTCTGTAAAATTCTCTTCACCCAAAGATTCCTGTGTTTTTGAACCAAAAGCAGATGTCCCAGGCTCCTGTGGCTCAGCTGTTCAACTTATTCCTGGTAGTTTTGGAAGTGAATTACCTGGCTCATACTTAGCTGAAACAGAAACACTGACTGGTCAGAGCTCCAGTGCTCTTCTTTATAGGAGTCAATCAGTGCCATCTTCTCGTAATACTTCAGATACAGCTTCACACGGTTTTCGTCTAAGTCATTCTTTTGATGATCAGCAGGCCATTGCAGCTGAAATGAGAATAGGGCCACATCAACGAATGTTACGACGCCAACCTGCTATTGAGGTGCCAGTTGGAGTGGACCTCATTAATGAGGATGCAGGTCCTTCTTCCAGTTTGAAAGAAATAGAATCTGGAAAGAAGCAAGAAAGGGAATTGCACCTTTATGAGTGTGACATTTGTGGTATTCGCTTGAATAAGCAGGACTCTTACACTGCACACAGACTAGCATGTATGAGTAAATCTCCACATGGTCTGCAAAGTGAGGAAGGCTGTTCTTTTATTGAGAATCAGCCACAAATTATGAGCTACAAGTTCAAAGCAATGGCCATGGCAGTGCGCAAAAGAAAAAAAAAAGAAGAAAGTCTTGAGGAAGACCCTCCCAGTCCAGGTCCAACAGCAGTGTGCTTCAGCACCCAGCCTCCATCAATGCTAGGTAGTATTGATATTCAGGGCATACCCCATGGCCTTTCACAAAGTGAGGTAGAAAAAAGGAGTTCCTGGAAGGAAATTTCTGTTATCCAGCATACCAGATCCTTTGAAAAACAGGAAAGCATCTCTATGGCAAATCAGGGAGCAGAGCCAGAACACGAGCCATCACAGGAGCCAAAATCAATCTCCACATCCCGGTTAATCCGTCAACCCAACATTCAAGTGCCAGAAATTCTGGTTACAGAGGAGCCAGATACCGAGATGGTCTCCCATCCAGTGAATGCTTACACATCTAAAGAGTCAGAGAAGGTTGAGGAATTCCAGTGGCCTCAGCGTAGCCAAAGTCTGGCTCAGCTCCCTGCAGAGAAGCTACCGCCAAAGAAGAAGCGTCTCCGTTTGGCTGAGGCAGCCCAATCATCAGGAGAATCTAGCTTTGAGTCAGTATCTCTGCCACACAGCCCAAGTCAAGAGAGCAATGTTTCCCATGCCTCTAGTCGATCTGCATCCTTTGAGGAATCCGGAAGGCCAGACACTGAGATGCAAAGTGGTACCTGGAGCTCCCAAGGCTCTCACATGTTGACAGTTCCATCAAGTCTCCATCAGCACCATCATTCTCACAGAGAGATGCGCCGCTCAACCTCTGAACAGGCAACTGCAAGTCCTCCACACCCTGCACATGTAGAGGAAACAAGAAGCAAGTCATTTGACTATGGCTCCCTCTCTCAAGAGCGCACTTCTGCTACTTGGAAGGAGAGAAGGAAATGTCTCTTGGTGAAGCACGGAACCCTTGGTGAACCTGATCAGGAGGAGCCATGTACTAAACCTGGTATCTCAGCTGTTTGCCAGTCCTACCTAGGTCATCCTCCATTCACATTCACGGAGCATAGAATGGGAGGCAGGACCTCTAGGATTAGCTCAGAGCATATAGGGAAGACCTTGCAGCTCTTCCAATCCCCTCTTTCACTCCCACCAGCAGTTTTCCCGCTACACCAAGCAAACCCTGATTTTTGTTCCCCAAGTCAGCTCTCTAGATACCTTCCAGTCACAACACCAGTCGTGTCTACCCAGATGTTTCAGCAAGCTTTCCTTCACAGTGAGCCGCCTCCACCACACCCAAGACCCATAGAATATGTAGAGCACCTGGGACTACCCCTTCAGCCACTCACCACTTTATTTCCGCTACAATCAAGTGATGTTGCTCAGGCTGTTTGCTTTCCCATGCCAGGTGGTCTGACTATACAGGTCCCCTCAGGACCTCTTTACAGTGAGTCTAGATCATCACCTTCCTCCTTGCATACTCCCAGTCATTCACAACAGCAGCTAGTCGCCCGCCACAACGCCCATCCCGTGATTGCCCCTTGTCTTCAACAGCTTATGCCAGTGGTGTCTCTTGTAGTGCCTGTTCGCTCACAGACTCACATACCTACCTATGCTAGTGCCATGTATACAACCATCTCACAAATTTTAGCCACAACACAGCATCCAGTCTGCTGCACAGCTATGGTAATCATGGGTAAGCTGGAGGAAGACAAGCTTCAGAGATCTTACCTTAGATTGCCCTCACCTAGCCCCAAGAGCTATATTCCCTTGCCTCTCCCACTCGAGCATGGAGCAGGTGCTTCATCTGATGACAGCTGTGGGCAGCTAGGTGCTGGAGGAAGTAAGCGAATGCTGTCACCTGCCGGTAGTCTAGAGCTCAGTTTAGAGGCACAACGGCACCAAAAACGGGTGAAAGAAGAGGAGGAGAAAGAAGAGGGCGACAAGGAAGATGACAATAACAAATGTGACAATAAATCTCAGGAGGTGAGTCAGGGAAAAATTAAGCAGAGGCTAACAGTGGAGACATTGGGGAGGGCCAAAGAGTCAAGAGAAGTACCAGAAACTGAAAAGTTAATGAAGCAGGACTTAACCCAACACAAATCTGAGACCTTAAAGGAGGAGGGAAGGATAGAGGCAGGACATCGATATGCTCCAAGGGTAACAAGTCCAGAGAGAACTGTGGACCCTTCATACCCCAGTTTGCATACCACTACATCTGTCAGCTGGTGCTACTTGAACTACACAAAGCCCAACCCATCTACACATAGAGATTCAACTTCCGTCTATTCCTCGTGGAGTGTTAGCATGCATAACCCCAATATACCTGGCTTATCCACCAAAATATTACTGTCCCTGCTGCGTTCTAAACAGAAACATAGTGCTGAGACATATACTATGGCTACAGCTCCTCCACCAACCACTGACAAGCTGGTCCCTACTGACAACAAGACGGACAGTGCGTCAGAGGTAAACATCACTGTAATTTTTAATTTTAACATATTGCATTGATTGTTTGATTAAACAAACAAACTCCCTGCTGATGGTGGTGTTGTGTATAGATTTACTACAGTGTTGGTGAATTAACTTGTCTGTCTGGAGTGTAGGTACGTGCTTCTCCGCCCATCACACCCGTCGAAGTAAAAGAGGAACCACCAAATGAACAAGGAGATGAAGAGAAAAAAAGTTCTGATGACGTTCCCGCTACTTCGACGCAAAGTGAGACCACACGTGTTTGCATTTTTGAGGGCGGGTGAGTAAATTCTTAGTTATTATTTATGAAGCTGTAGCTTTGTAAGATAAGATAAAGTAGCCTACATGCAGTAAAACTTAAATGGTTACTCTACCTCAAAATGAACATTGTGTCATTAATAACTTAGCCTTCATGAAAGACTTTGTCAGAATACTCCATCTGCCATCACTCGTTTAACCATAACGTTATGAAGCTATAAGTTATGAAGACAACAAAAATAATAACTTTATTCAACGACCATAACGTCAATGTAGTGCAAATTCGGAGAGCCTCCGCTGGATGCACAAAGCATACGCTGTTCTGTGTCAGCCGCAAAGTTTACATATTCTGTGCATATTTACACTTAGATCTGTACAAACACAGCATGTATAGTCACAAGCATCCTGGTTTTTATCTAAAATATATTAAATAGATTTTTCAAGATGAACAAAGCTTTTACGGTTTTGGAACAACATGGGGTGAGTGATTAATGACAACATTTTTCATTTTGGTGTGGAGAAACCGTTTAAATAGTTAGCTGTACTACAAGCTACTGACAGTATAATATTGTAAAAAATAACAATGTAATGTGTTGTCATACTATGTTGTAACAAGTAACTGGAAATTCATTTTTATAAAAAAGTTTTTACAAATAACTGACCTCTCTTTTTCAAAAAAGCAGCATGCTGGTTAGGTATGTTTTGAATTATGGCAGCTGGTTTGAGATGGTCTTTAGTTGGTCCTTAGCTAGTCATGACCTGGTTTAAGATCTTCATGTACTGGTTCTAAGCTGGTTGAGCAACTAGCTCCAACTCAGGTCCAGATCATAACCATCTTAAACCAGCTGTCATGCATCATAACATACCTAACGAGCATAATCTATTTTTTTAGCAGGGTATAAGATTTGCCTATAGTATTATCTAATAATGCAGCATATATATTTTGAAGTCCTGTTAAGGAGTACTAATAGTGCAATTTATTCATTATCTTCCTGCCATGAAAGTGCATTTTTGTAAGTGCCAATTAAAACACAGCTGCTGCTCAGCTTGAGGTTTTCTTTTTATTTGCTGTGTGAGTGACAAAGACATGGTAGTACAGGTGAGACCACAAACCATTAGGGACTTCATTTATCCTGCCTTGTTCAGTTGTCTGCAGAATTCACACCTTGCTCAAAGGTATGAATTTGGATGGAGCGTAGAGCGAGTGCTGATAACTTAGACAGTAGCTCTGCAGATGTGTTTTTGAAGTCTGCTGCTCATTAGTGTTGTGCCAACTAAATCTACATAGCACAGTTAACAAGTAAAAAAACATCAAGATTAAAAATCATTTTGAATAAATACAATAACTGCTGACATTTCATGTCTGCACTGCTTCAAGATAATCATTTCTTAGTTTTTCTTAGGAACAATACCTAACTTTTGTTTATTTGTCGAGGTAAGATAAGTCAAATACCATACCACTTTAATATTCATGAGTAAATTATAAATGGAAAGATGATTTGTGTAGTTTGTAGTAGATGATTTGAATATCATTTTTAGTATAAAAAATGAAAGGACAGCAGATTGATGGATGAATGGATAAGAAAAAGGAGAGATGAGAAAGCTGACCTGTAAACATCAAAAGCTTTGGATTCATTAGCTGGGTCTCTTGTATTCATCTGCTCTTGCGGGGCTCTCAATGTGGTTGAGTGCTTAAACTGCGGCAACAACTCACTACAGCCTGCATTTTTATCCCTGCTTCCTTTGTCTCTCTCGTTGCCTTTATTTCGCTCATACGGTTCTTCCGCCTTGCACACCCACGCACTCCCTAATCACATCAGTCTCTGCGCTCTCTGTCTCACACACACACACACCGTTTTGTCTCCAAAACTTCTCACATCCATCAGCACCCTTTTGTCTTTGCACTCTCATAACTGTATTTGTTGTTTGCTTTCTTCCTCATGAGCAGAACACTATCTTCCTGAAGGACAAAGGTGCCAGTTTTTCTGTAGGCACCGGCCCCTTTCAAAGACACCTTTCTAAAAATAGTCGACAGGTGTGTTTGTATATTAAAAGACTTTAATGTCATCCCTCTGATTGCATTTGCAGTGTCCTGGGTTGTACAAAATGGAGTGTGCTAGATTTTTTTATTTATTTATTTTTTACCTAGAAACAGATGCTTAGCAAGTCGTTTTCTCTCCACCCCATCCATTTTTACACTTTTCATGAAAGACTACAGACAGCTTTCAAAATGCATATTCTGTCTATAAAAATACATCCCATCCTGCTGGTATCATAGCTGCCATAAAGCAGATCAGGATTCATACTCTAGCAGTCAATAATGCAATTATACATTATTATATTCTCTCCGACTGTGGGACTTGCAGCATTGTCTCATAAGCCTGTAACAAAGATTGTCACATCCAGCTTTTAAACAGCGAGCATTCAATATATGCTTATTATTAAAAATATAATAAATTATATGCTTTAATTAATTCATGAAATATATGCTTGTTTTTTATTATTCACCCTATTTGTATTCTTTTTAAGTATTTAGAATTATTTGTTTTTTACAATATATTAAGTATGTTTGTTAACCCCAAGAGGGTTAAACTTCCATTTTGATTGTCTTATATCAGTCTAAATGGGTTTATTTTGTAATACTGACTTGCAGTAATACTACATTTGCAGTTTTCTGCTTATTCTATGGCTGCTCATACCAAATAAATAAACCGTATGGATTTTATTATTATCCGTTATTATATGTTACCTTATTATCTTAGATTAGGTTAATGGGTTTAGGTCTGCTAAAAAGAATAGTTTAATACAGCAAAATCAGCCCAGCAACCACACAAGCACTGCAACAGTATTACAAAATGAATGAATATTACTGTTATTATTGTTAATTTTTAACACAAATTGCTTTCTCTGTGGACTAGTTATCTAGCGTATTTAGCATCGCTGTCTTAGCATGTCTTTCTTTGTTTTTCTTCCTACACTTTTTGTTTCTGGCCAAGTTTACTTAATTAAATATAACTATATCTCTTGTGCAACACATTGTTTATTGGGTAAACATGTATTTCGTAAGAGACCTTTGGTAAACGAACGATATGGAGTTAATAGATTTTTATATACGGCCAATTTTATCTCTCGGTCCTCAACTGGAATTGTCTCGCCAGCAAAAAACACCTAGTTTGAGCCAAATCATGGTTTATTGAGACCATCCGTGGCCTGACAAGTGCTGAAAATATATAGTGGCAGTCCAGACCTCTTCTAATGAGGGATTCGGTGTTTTGGACAATTTATATCTGGATCCTGCCAAAGTGAAAACTCTATCTTTATATTATTCAGTTTAATGAATCTATTATTTTTATTAACTTATATCTGTTTCTCTCTCTCTTTCTCTCTCACCTGAGCAGGTATAAGTCAAATGAGGACTATGTATATGTCCGCGGTCGGGGGAGAGGAAAATATGTGTGTGGTGAGTGTGGGATTCGCTGCAAGAAGCCCAGCATGTTAAAAAAGCACATTCGCACTCATACAGACGTCCGTCCTTATGTCTGTAAGCACTGCAACTTCGCCTTTAAAACCAAAGGTAGGCTTCTTTTTTTTTTTTTATAAACTCATTCCATCCAGCTGCATCACAGTTCCTCAGTGTTTGTGTTCTCGTCACCAAAAGATGTGGTTTTTGTATTCTGTGTAATTGAGAATACACTTTCCTCAAAGGGAACCTTACCAAACACATGAAGTCTAAGGCCCACGGCAAGAAATGCCTGGAGATGGGTGTGTCGGAGTCGTCTGTGGATGAGTTGGAGTCTGAGGAAGCAGGTAGTGTTGCCGGAAATATGGACATCAGGGGTGTGAATGTCGACATGTACCTGTAGTTTGATCATTTAAGCCATCTTCCACAGTAATGATTCGTTGCATTCGGGTGCTGTTAAGTGTGTCGTAGTACATTCATATGATACTTCACACATTTGAAAATGTAGATGGCTTGTGGTATAGTGCAGTATAAATTTCAAAACCTTAAATTTCTCATGCTTTGGGCTAAGGACTACGAACATATTCCACCGTATCCAGACTTTTTTTTTTGTTTGTTTGTTTGCTTCATTGGTGCCAAAATGATGTCAACCTTGCGGTGTGCTTTCAGTCTTTAAAGTTGAAAGAAGCCAATGAAAATAGTTTGCCATAAAGAGAAGCAAGACTGACCTTCAGTTTACTGTTTATATAAAGCTAGAACTGAAAATTGCCTTTCTCCCTGTCTGTCTGTCTGTCTGTCTCGCTCTCTCTTATTTTGTTTTTTCTTGACATTTTTCATTCTGGGTGCATCTAAGAGCTACAAGGACATTTCATTCAGCTGCACTCCATTCACTAGATTTGAAATGTACAGTAGCTGATGAATGGAGCAAAACCAAAAAACATACTTTTTGGCATTTTAATGTTATATTTAGCTTTCCACCAAGGGATTGGTGAGAGTTTATGAGAGGAGACAGGGGCTAGTTATCAGAAGAGCTTTTAGTCAAAACAATACATGTGTATTTTCCTGATTTTTCTATAGTTATTTAATGAACGAGTGAACATAAAGTCACATTTAGTACATTCAAATGTCAACTATCTAAAGAAGAATTTTAACCAAAGTTTGAATTGTGTTTTTTGGGTGTTTTTTTTTCCAAACAGTTGATACTACCATTCAAAAGTTTTGAGGATGGATGTTTTAAGTAATGGAAAATACTTTTTGAATATATATATATATATATATATATATATATATATATATATATATATATATATATATATTTTTTCAGTTAATCAAATAATCAAATCAAAAAAACAGTTTACACAGAAATATTTTTAGTAAATTGTTTCTTGAGCACCAAATAAGCATATTAGAATGATTTGTGAAGGATCATGAATTAACAAGACCAGGGTTATTATGGATAACTGGAACTAAAACTGAAACTACAATAATAAAATAAATCAATAAGAAACAATAAAAATGTATATAACATATATATAAAAAAATTCATAAAATTGTAACTAAAATTGAAAATGAAAACAGATCATTACCTAGAAATAATAACAGGATTAAAAAGATTGACTCCCCTTTGGGTTGGTGTGAAACCTGTTAAGTTCTATTTTTAAGTATTTATTGGTTTTGTGTGTCAACTCCTGTTACATTTATGAACGCATTCCATTTCTGTCCACCAGGGGGCAGTGACGAGCGAGTGTGTGAGTCAGAAGAACAGGAGGGGCACCAGTTCTCTGATGTTGATGATTCTGAAGCAGAAGATGAAGAGGATGAGGAAGAGGACTTCTCTTCCCACGATGAACCATCTTCAGCCTGTTCCACTGATACCCGTCAATCCACGGGTGACCTCTCTGAAAGTGGCCATGGCTCACAGACTGAGCCCTCTGACCTTACAGCCAAAGAGGGATACTCCTCACCCCACAGACCGTGGCCTGGCATACGAGCCGCATCTCCAGGCAGCAAGAGGGCGTCTTTCTCCCGCAAGGGCTGGGAGGTTTCCCCGAGGACCTTCTCTCCTAGCAGTGAAGGCTCTCCCCTTAGAAGCTTGTCTCCAAGGCTTGAATTGTCCTCGCCTAGCCGTCATCTATCTCCTTCCCCAGAGAGAGGCCCATCACCCATCAGAGCCCTCTCCTCTCTCAGGCCTCTCTCACCTCTGAGGCCTGTATCCCCAGCACGGTACAGGAGCGCAAGAGCTGTCTCCTCTAATACGCCCCTAAAACCCCAACATCGGCCGCACAGCTCACCCGCAGGGCTCCACTGGGAACCTAGCACACCAGCTACTGAGGGTCAAAAGGTGGGTAATGCAACACAATTTATTGGAAAAACATGCAATTCTGTAAAAGGATATTATATGTCTTCTCAGCACTTTCAAATGTCCAGTGAGTGAGATAATAATACATAAAAGAGATGAATGTGGCAGCATTATTTTATGATGGTGGTTGTATGTATGGCGGGAGTGAGTGAAAATAATGTACTACCTACTAAACCCTACCTAGCAAAGGCAAATGTGACATAAAAGCTTTGTTTTGTTTTTTTTAGAGACATATGAATGTTATTGTGGCAACATTTTATTATTATATTGAGATAAAACAGTGTTTGATTGAGTAGTTATGCCATTTTAGTTTACAGTGCATTGATTGAGCCTAGTTCTATCATTTTAGCTAACCAAAAAAATTTATTTTTTTAAAATGGCATACATTTGGAGCAGTTTATTTGATTAGTTTAGAAATAATGCATAGGGTAAAAAGTGTTTTGAGGTCAAAACATAGTTTTATGCATGGAACTTATATAAATGTATAAAATGGATACTTTAATAAATAAAAAATCTTGTGTGTGTATATAAAATATTTATTTTGACAAGAATTTAGGCTGCCACCCCAAGAATTTAATCCCGCCAGCCTGTTATTTAAAATATATACAAGTTATAACTCAATTTAAAAAAATATATGTGCGAATGTATGTATATGTATACATACACACGCACACACACTATAAAATAAAAATAAAACCACAGAATATACAAGTTTGATTGCAATGCTCTGTTTCCCCCTACAGGACAAGCCTGGTACTCAACCAACTTTACAGCAGCGTATGCCCCCAGATCCCTGCCTGCTTTCCCCATCCCTACGGTTCTCTCCAAGCGACTCTTTCCCTCCAAGTCCTGTGACGCCACGGACAGTGGACCGCATGTTTAGCCACCTGCCTTTACACTCCCAAGATCAAGCCCGCATGCCCTATCACATGATTCCCATTGGGGGCATCCAAATGGTGCAGCTCAGACCCCGATCACGCCCCAAACTGGAACGACAGTCATCCTCCACCCCTTCGCCCACATCTCCCAAAGAGGACTCCCCTTTTTCCCTCACCAGGAGGGATTATCCATGGATCTCGCTTCCGCAAACCAGTCCGCAAAGAACTCTGGCGGACAACAGGACAAAAAGCCAAGATGAGGGAGCCAGCCGGTCTGACCTGTCTTGTCCCAGTACAAGCTCGACGTTACCCAAACTCCCCCCTTCACAGCAAGGTGGAGGGGAGAGGTGGACTGCAAAGGTCAGAAAGCAATATGGCGACTCGAGCTCCGCCACAAAGACTCGCACCTTCGGTCCCGAAACATCCAGGATAGCGGCGGCAGACAGCGATGAAGGAGCAGAGAGGATCTCGCAGGGGGAAGCAGCGAGTTCCTCACGCGAAACCAGACAGCTGCGCGAGACAGAAAAGCCTGTAGCGGCGCCACTCAGGGGACGTGGCTCTTCTTCAGAAGGATGTTCAGGATCTGGCAGTGCTCCTCAGAGCCAGGAAGGTGATCCAGATAGCACTTAAAAGCCTCCGTGCACAATGGTGAAAATGCTTTCTACTGCTAATACTACTATTGTTTTGTTTTGTAATGCGCTTATTTTTTATATACAAAATTTTCAATACTATTGGTAACTTGGTAAATGTTTGTTCTGCAATATTCAAGATTGTAATATGATGCACTTTTTCTTTTTCTTTTTTTTTTCTTGGAAAAAATATTTCTGTAAATCGATTGCGTCTGTCCCTCTTCTATCTTTATTGACATTGCAATCTTAATATATCTATTTGAATATGTATATGTAAAAAAAAAAAAAAGAAAAAAACTTGTACTTGCAAAACATTAAGAATGGGTATGAATACGTTTCTAAATGACCAAGATGAAAACTTAAATTGAGAGTAATTCCAATATTTCGTCTCTTGTCCAGTATTGCGCAAATTCTAGTGATGTGTGCCTTTTTTCTGTCCAGATTTACTGCTTGAAGTGTCAAAGATAAAAGGCTGTGAATTCTTTTTATGAATATAGATTTTTTTGTGTGCTTTAAATGAGCTGGTATTTGAAGAAATGAAAGGATTTTCTTTATACGTTAAGGTTGCTTTTGAATAGACAAGAAACAAAGGTTTCGGCTGCGAACCTTGCAGGGAAATTGCACTGAAGTCATATTTTTTTATAATACAAGTGATTAAATGATTAGATAAATAGTCTCTGTACAGATAGAAAGTCTATGGTCCATATTTATTGCCATGTAAAAATATGAAAATGCCTATGTTTTGTTTACTTTGGTTTTCAAAGGGATTTCTATTGTCATTTTTATTATTCTTTACACTTTTTGTTAATAGTTTTTTTTTTAGTTATGACCTCGAGACTTGAAATGAAGAAACTGGACAGGCTTTCAGTGAAGTCGGTCAATAGCCGAAGTTCTGAGTGGATCAAATGCCCTCCAAATTTGTCAGACATTTTGCATTTCTGAACCAATAAAGGTACACCAGGAATTACTAACCCTGCTTATGATGGTGTCCAGTGTTTTGCGGCCAGCAGATGGTGCAGTCTGTTAATTCACGTCGCTTTCATTCTCATTTACTTGCGTTCCCGGCTGGGGCCTGAGCAGGTGGACTTATGTGAGCTGTGTGGGAGGCATTCATGGCCCTTTCCAACCAGGTTTTAGTTTCCGGGAGCAAAAAGATAGCAGTGTAGAGTCACATATCTGGGCTTCTGCAAGAATTTCTATTCCCAAGCGTTGAGTCTGAGACGTGGCAGATCGTCTGTTCGCTTTCTAAAGGCAGTTTGTCCGAGGCTATTCCTGAAGTGTCTTTTTTTTAGTTTAGTCATTGTTTTATCCATGTATGGTATGTGACAGATGTGTAGACCTTGAAACCGCTCTATCATTTCATCAAATTCTCTGTTTTGAAAAGATTCAGGTACAAGCTGCGCTGTTGGCGTAAACATGCAGTAAGACAAAAGCCATCATGTGTAATGTTTCATAATTCATGACTAATTTTATGCACTCTCTTTATTACTTTTACTCAATTGCTCATACTACCAAACAAGTGTTTAGTGAGTATCTGTGTGAATAAGAACAGACGATGTTTCAGTCTGGTTCCCTTCAATATTAAATACAATGAAAGAGCGCTATTGAACTCAGTTACTATATGATCCCACTAGGATCAAGCTTTATGTAAATATCATTCCCACGCCATAAACCAAAAGTGTAAGTAGCGCAATCATTAATCAATAGAAGTCTACAGGTTAAATGGGTCAAGTGATTAAAATTTGAATGTGGTTCAACCCCAGTGCAGTTAGTGCCACACCAGTATCTTTATTTGCCTTATCATTATCACTTTCTCTTCAATACAGTCGGGTGTAAACATTAACCATCCCATTTAGTGACGCATTCCAAAACAATGTATTTTATGTTCAGTGTCTCTTTTTGCAACAGCCTGACACTTAGGATTGTCTTCATGCGACGCTGTAATATAAAGACAAAGATATGCAGGTGTATGCATAGAAATACGACCACAAGTTGGATGAATTACTTTCATCAGTCATTAAAAGGAATCGGATTTAAGTAAAAATTTTCTGCGTTGTCGCATCTGTAGCAATTTCCATTTTGCAATTTCCATTTTGATAGGAAAGGATAACGAATACAAAAAAACCCGCATTTATCGCATCCAAAATTAAAGTTTTTGTTTACATAATATCAGTATGTACTGTATTTATAATGTATATCTAAATACACATATTGTATATATATTTTCTGAATATTTACGTGTATATATATATATATATATATATATATATATATATATATATATATATATATATATATATATATATATATATATATATATTATACCTATTTTCTGTTTTATATAATATATAAACAAAATGTGTGTGTGTGTGTGTGTGTGTATATATATATATATATATATATATATATATATATATATATATATATATATAATGCATATATCTAAATATACACAGTACGCACTCATGTAAACAAAAACCTTTATGTTGAATGCGATTAATAGCATTGACCGCTCGAGAAATAACGCATACGAAAATTTCAGACTTCATTGTACAAGGAACTTTTTTTAATGTAAAAATGCTGCACAGTTAACAACCTGTCCATATTATCAACCTGTTATGCCTGAATGCTTTTTTTTTTTTTTTGTGCAGATCTGGTTTCAAGATTATGCTGCATAACCAGGAAATTAGAAGTTAGAACTACTTTAAAGGTAAAGCAGACGAGTCAACCGGTCTCATTGATGGAGGTAGGTTGAGAATGAAACGTGTAGAGCAAAACTAAACGTTCAAGGACAGGTCAAAAGTATTAGGAGTCTATAATTAAAGGTAAACAAAGGTGTTTATGGGAGAATGGGACAGAGACGCCCTAACAGCGTTTAAATGCTAATACTACGCCTCCTCTACAGTCTGGGCACACCATGTGCTTGCGTTTGCTGATGAGTGAGTGGCTGCTGTTTCCCGACTGATTTGATGTGGCAGCATGAATGTAAATGAAAATGAAGTTCAATCAATACATATTTTTTATTTATTTATATATTTCTTTTGCATTATTTTGTTTCACGTGAAGCAGTATCAATGGCTTTCCTGAATTTAGATGTCACGTATTTATGAACAAGCAAAAACGTGCCAGCAAAATAAAATATTTAATCGTTAAGCATTATAAATCCTGCTAAGCTTTAAGTGTCTTTTAATCTGTTTACTGTGGTAGGATAAACTGTATTTAACTCTGTACTGTTGGAAATAACAAGTTAAACATTACACATGTTAGTAGAGAGCACTGGATTCTGTATGAGATCAGTCAGAAAGAAAGAAACGAGCACTTCTATTCAATAAGAATGCATTAAAACTTATACCAAGTGATAGTAAATTGTTATAAAAATGTTCTCTTATGTTATCAAAGTAAGTGATCACGTTTTCCATAGAACTATTAAGCGGGCCAGCCTTTTAGAATTGTGATAATGACAAATTAGAATGACTTCTGAACGATCATGTGACGCTGAAAAAAAAAAAAATAAGAGTAATATATTAAATTGAAATATACTAACATATAAAACAGTTTTGAAATGGTAATAATAGTTCACAATATTACTATTTTTTGGAAAAAAATCAATGCAGCCTTGGTAATCATTTAAAAGAAAACAAATCCAACCTTTTAAACAGTCATCAAATAAAATAAATCAAGGTTAATGTGCAGTCATTTTCTGTTTCTCAGTGTTTGAATGTTGTACGCTGTCAAGCTCATTGTGGCTACTTGTAAATAAATGTGAAATGAACTAAAATTCATCAAAATAAAAATTCATATTCCGTGTGAACTGTTCTTCTAGGACGATAAATAATTAAGCTAAAACTGTAACACAACTGTCTTTAATCAGAGTGCACTCCCCTCCTCTCCTCCGAGCAGCTCTCTGATCAACATGCTCTGAAGGAAGAGACCGGAAAGAACATGATAGGATTTTGGAGGGATGTGCACATTTCCTCTGTCTGTGGAATGCAGAGGAATGTGTTCTATCACTCTGCAGCGACTTCCTCCACCGTGTCACAAATTCTTTCATCCATCTGCAAAAGATAGGATTTGGCAGCGCTGAGATGAAAACTTTCTGCCAAATGTCTCTTATGCTCATTTCTGCTCATAAAAGCACTCATTATATATATATATATAATATATATATATATATATATATACATATATATATATATATATAAAAGAGCCTTTTGAAACACCTTTGAACTAGTTGCAAATGAGCTTAGGTTTATACTTGGAAAAAAGTTAACCAAGTTTTCAGGAACTTATTTAAGACTTCAAGATTAAAAGTCATTTAAAGCGTCCTGCTCTTCACAATTTGAAATATTTGCAGTGCACAAAATCTTTCCATCTGAGTGTGGGAGGATGTACGCAATCTGTATGTCCAGCGCTGATTAGTAACTCCAGATTTCCATATTAATATGCCTATCAGCACGAGGGACTTTTCTCAGCTGCGATGAGAGATGTGCTTCAGCAAACTCTCATCTGAGTTTTACAATGCAATTGATAAAACATGCTAATCAAAGTATGTGGTGAGATTATGTTATGATGCATTTGCATGATCCACGGCGGCTGCTGCAGATTCCCCGTCCGTGTGTGCTGGAAAGTCTGTGAATGGACACTGTGTGCACATCCCACGCTAGGGGGCTGCATTTGCAAACTCAGCCCGATACCTGCGAGGCTGTGCCCCTGTGTCTTATCTTTACACGGGTCACGGCAATCCATCACGGAAACCCAACTTGGCTCATGCACTGATGAACATTGCTCATTCTGAGTTCCTGTAAGGCAGATTTCTTTGACAGAGCAGAGGCACTCAACGTTTATTGTTGCTCATACAATGTAATGTATCTTATAGTGATCATATTAGTATATATAATTTTATCAGGTCACACATTCCCGGGTAGTAATTTTTATATATTATTTTAGTGTAATGGAGATACTATTACAGTTTTTATATAATTTTACCTGTTTTTCTTCCATTTTCATTTAAATTTTAAGTTTTAATATAAAATGTGTCTTTTTGTCATTTTATTTTTGTTAGTGTTTACTTTTTAATATGTAGCTTTAATAGTGGTTTTAGTAAATATATAAATATAAATATAATATATAAATATATATATATATATATATATATATATATTTTTTTTTTTTTTACATAAAAGTATAATTAAAAATAGAAAACTTTACATTTACTTTACATTTATTGAATTAATTTGAGCTTTTAATGTCTTAAATTTCTATACATTTTTATTTAGGCTTTAGTTATTTTAGTACATTAAATACAAAGGCTAATATATGTATCCTTGGTTGCTGGCAACAAACTAAAATAATGTATACTTGAATATATATATATATATATATATATATATATATATATATATATATATATATATATATAGCGCTTTATTTTAAGTTACAATTTTTATTTCATTTTCGTTATTAAGATGGTTCATAAATGTTACATTTTTATAAAAGCACCACAGCAGCTCTTCAATAATATCTAAAGGAAATTAACTGGTTTATGCTGGCACTGTATGTAGCAACACAAAATAATCAAATCAATTTTGAATTACATTTTCATATCTCTGACTAATTTGTATAATCAGAAACAAATAGTGGCCAGAGGTCATAGGAAGCTTCTTTCCCCACTGTCCACCCACTCACGGGCCTTAGAGACAGGAGCTGCCCTCCAGAATGTTCCCTCTTTCCACGGGACACTGTTTCTCCCTGCAGAGTGCAACCGAATTCATGCAAAGCAGCAAATCAGCTGATATCCACTTGTGACTCTTCTTTTCCTGCTGGCCCTCCAACCCATTTCCCACCCCAAGACCCATTAGTCAGTTTAAATCCACATTGTTAAGTTCCAGGAAAGAAAAAAAAAAGTTTCTCTTTTTTTCCATTCTTGATCATCATTGTTCGGGAGCTTGCATGGGTCTCCTTTACAAATACAAACAGGTTTGTTGAGGGGGCAGCAGAGATTCTTGGAATGTTGCGAAGACAAACTGGAGTTGTGTAACTATCACACAGCCAACGTAGTGGGGGGAGTGGTGCAAGGCACGAGCTATAAGTGTGGCCAAACAGGACGGTTCAACATTAGACAAGCACCTGCAGCTGAGTGAGATCTATTGGGATTGCTTAGTGAACATCTGCATTTATTTCTACTACAACATACATGCAAAATGGAATCAAGAACTGCTCTGATCTTCACTTTTACCTTGTGCACGACTCTTCTTGAAGGTAAAACATTTGTGTGTTATGTAGGATTTATTTCATGTGTTATTTTTTATTTTCTATTTTTTCTGATGTACTGTATATGTAATTTACTGTAAATATGACATTTTATCTATTGTATGTTTTAAGAAGTTATGTATATATATATATATATATATATATAGAGAGAGAGAGAGAGAGAGAGAGAGATACATATATATAGATATAGATATACATATATAGATATAGATATATATACATATAGATATATAAATAAATATATTTATACATATACATATATACATATCTCTCTCTCTCTCTCTCTCTCTCTCTCTATATATATATATATATATATATATATATATATATATATATATATACATAACTTAAAACATACAATAGATACAATGTCATATTTACAGTAAATTACATATACATATATATACATATATATACAAATTAGGATTTTATTTTTACTTGATTATTATAAGTTTGGCAATCGACATACCTTTTTGCCTATGTCTTCATTCTCAGGCTTGTTGAGATATATTTTTATTTTGATTGTTTTACATTTAAACTCACTTCAAACTCAGCTCCATGCAGTTCTAGAACTGTTTATGATTTTAAACATCTGTCTGACCGTATGTGAACACAGTCAGGGGCTCATATTCATTTTGTACAAATCTGACGCCTCAGTGTCGACAATTAAAGCCAAAATTGACAACTCAGCACAGATGTGTGTGAATGACTGTGAACTTTACAGCTGCCCACTATTAGCCAAGATCAAACATCTGAGACCTTGTTCGTCATTACATAAGATAGCGGAGAGAAGTGGGAATAAAGTGAGCTGATAAATCAAAATCATAAAAGCATAACATATGGTGTACGGAGCTCATCATTTCTCTATAAGACTAAGCCATATAGTCTCTGCTGGAGCTTTTTGGCCCAGAATGATTACGGAAAATTTTATGGACCGCAATATATCTCTTGTCTGCAGGCTGGGGGTTGCCTCTAGTGCCCCAGACTGACCTGAGTGACCCGTCTGCAACCCACAGGGTCAGGAGCAAACGCTGCTCCTGCAACAACCAGCTGGATTCAGAATGCCATTATTTCTGCCATCTGGACATCATCTGGGTGAACACGCCAAGGTGAGTGTTCACCCATGCATGGGCTAACCTGCGTAATCCGGTACGTAAGTAAACCAACGCAAAAGTTCAACCAAAACCGAAGACTCTTTAGAGGCTGAAAGGAATAAGGACGTATTCCATAAATCTGTTTCAGTAAACCAGTGCACATCTGTGACTTCACTCAGTGTTTTATATAGTTCAGAAAGATTTACTTTTGAGTTATTGTGCATTTTATTGCTGTTTATCTAGAATACTTTTGGCGCCGATTGTAATTCTCATGCCTAAAGTTAAAAAAGTGCAAAGTCCCATTGTCTTTTATTCCTGCGATTCCCTTTCTGATGAGTTAATCAATGACCGGATGCTTTCTGGGTGTCTCCTCTCCTCCACAGTAAGACCACAGTGTATGGACTGGGCAGTCCGTTGGCTCGCCGGCGCAGGTCTACGGGCCGCTGCTTATGTGCTAGTCCTGCAGATCAAACATGCAATGCATTCTGTCACTACAGGTGAGTCTTTTCTCTCATCTGCATCTTAATCGATTACGTGACAAACATGTGGGAAGTGGAAGCCATTCTTCTTTAGAAGGCTATTTTTAATGCAAGGGTGTGCACGATTAGGGCATGTGGAGTTATCATGAGGGCGTGAGGTGATGCCAGATAAACACAGTTGGAGAATCTGGACTATATGACAGGAGAATGTTTCTGAAGTTCAATCTAATGAGTCAGAGTTTAAACTAATGGCTTTCAAGCCATGACTGCTATTTGATACTCCAAAAAAAAAAAAAAAAACTGTCATTATGACAGGCTGCTTAGTCATTAAAGCAGTCTTATCTATTATCAGGTTTTAACCACTGTTATGTATTCATAAACTATGCCGTTTTGTTGTTGTAATCTGTGGTTATGACAACCAAATAGACCTTTGATTTGGCCTAAAAACTGAACTATTTTATTATTAACTGCTTAGAAAAACAGCTAAACTTAGATATTATCTGGTGTGGTACCAATGTTTTTCTTATTCATCGGAAGAAAAAAGTCACTCTGAAATTGATCTGTTGTTACAATGCTGCTAATGTGGCTGGATCTTCAATAGCATTTTAAAAATATTTTTTTTGTACATTAAAAAGTTTTTCTTAACAAGTAGCTAGCTATATATTTAGTTGTTTGTGGTGTAGCTAACTACTTTTTTTAAAAGGCAGCTTAGCTGTAGCATCGCCAATCTTTCATTATACGCTGTTTATAAAGACATGCAAAACGCTGTTATAAAAAACAGCATATGCTGTTTACCTAAATGTTCAAATGTATTGAAGCTGGGATGCTGGTTTAAACTGGTTTATGCTGCTCTTTTGCTGGTTTAAGCTGGTGCTTTGCTGTGAAAATTCAGTGTTTTTTGTTGACGCATTTACTGGCAAGAGTTGTTGTTTTGTTTTTGTTTACTTATCACAAATTTTTGTGCATATTTCTCCAAGCTCTGAAAATCCTGCCATCATGCTGATTCACCCATCTGAACCTGTGACTGGAAGACAGGAGCAAGCCAAATCAGAACTGATTGTCCTAGACAACTCTGAAAATGCCAGTCCAGGAGTTCTGGTTGTAGGGAAGCCTTCCTCCCTTGGGGCTCGATCAGACATCATAACCTTCCTCAAGTAAGGCCACATTACACAAATCACGAAATTCATGTTTACACACCTTATTCTACGAATGTGTCCTCATTAACACCATTAACTACAACAAACCCATTTGACCTTTCAGGAACCTGGTTAGGGCTAGAGCCAGAGCCATGGGAAAGGCATCTAAAGCCAGTGAACCTGGCTACAGATGAAGTCCTTACCCGGAAGAGAGGTGGGAGTATGAGCACTTGAACAAAAAATGACCCTTGTGAAACCAGGGGCAGCAGAACATGCATACGCTGTGATCTGGAAGCAGCATTCCTCAAGGACCGTCCTGTGGAAATGGAGCCTTTGTCACACATTTAAGACAGAATAGGAGAGATGAAGGCTTGTGAGAGCTTAAGGAGATATTTGTGAGTTGAAGGCAAGTCAGATTTGTCCAAAGGGACACAGCATAACAGAGGGTTAGGTGTTAGCGACAGTCCTGTATGCAAACAGGACCTTAGTTAAGTGGCTATAAGCTACATAACAGTATCATAGCTAGTCAGAAAAGCACCAAGTTTGAATGGTTAGAAATGAAAGAGTGCTAATGAATGTTTGTTGGATGGTAAGAAACTGCAGTAATTCTATTATTTATTGGCACCATTGACGCTGTTTTAACAAAACAGAGAAAAAGCAAAAATACATTTCAAAAATGACTAATTATGTTTTAGAAGAGACTACAAATTACCCATATTTGCATAGTTAATTAATTATTTAAAACATTAGTTCCAAATTGAGAATCATGCCAGAAAGATTGGCATCTTTGACTGGAACAATTGGAGCCACAAACTGCAACAATCCGGATTCATTGTTACCCAGATGCTTTCAAATTTGACGTAACAATAGGACGTTTCTGAAAATATAGCATAAGGATGACTACTATGCCCTTCATTTTCATATCAATCCAGCTTTGCCTAGCATTGTGTGTAATCATAAGTGATGCAGACAGTTGTGTTGTTGCAATCTGTTGTTATGACCTTATGACAGACAATAGATTTAATCTTGCCAAAAAAAGCTGGAGTGCTTTCCAATTTATTAAATAGCACAGGAACATTTTAGAGCACTAACAGTGTATCGCACACAATAAGTATGCACTTTAAAATTATTTTTGTATATGTATGTAGATATATATATATACATACATACATACACACATATATATTTTCTTGTGATTATTATATTTAATCATTAATAATTCTGTAGAGAAAGTAATGTAATGTATCAGCAATATGATTTTACAACAAAGTTTCATATAATTTAAAATGAAATGTATGTATTCCATAAATGTTTTTGCATACTCTGAACATGTTTCTTGATATCTATTGTTATTAACAATAATCCCAATAAATTCACCTCAAAATAACAAGCATTATTGCTGGATTTTGTTTCTTTCTGAAGTGCATCCGTCTGTCACTCTGCTGTTGTCTCTGTGTCACATGCAGGAACCTACTGGATTATGTTCAAAAATGAAGCAATAGCTTACAATTACATTTCATGCTAAAACATTGTTGGCCTTATCTGTTGCATACGTAGGTTTGTATAATTGCCCTGGATCACTGCCCATTTCTCCGTTGACAAAGCACCTTGGCATGAAAACTCAAAGGGTGTGTATATGGTTGAAAAGTAATTAGTTTGGACACATTGACATGTTGTGATGTGAAAGATAGACTCTTGTAGAGCAGGTGAATTAGGCAGGAAGCCTACAGGCGCATGGGAAAGAAACAGTGTAGACAATAGCGATGTGAGAACAACAACAGCCTTGCTGGTTTCCATCTTCCTGTCATGATGGATTATACAGGCCAACAGTGCACATAAGGCCAGTTTCCAAAATCCATGAACTTATCCTTATCCTGATTATTTTATTCTCAAAATGCATTCATCCTTTTAGTCTAAGACTATTGTACATTTAAAATTGACTAAAAACATGCATTGCTTCATTACTCTGTTATTGAACATGTAATACATTGCATGCCTACTGTATACTGCATAACCTTTATTGCTACAAGGTTTCTCAGCATGTCTGCTCATTTAAATGTGTTGAGTATGTGTGAGAAATGTAGCCTCATGAATGGGCTGCAATGACTGATGGTGAGACAACAGCAATTTCAATGATCACATACCGAGGAAAAACATATACGTCAACATTACATCATTATACTGGCATGAGAAGCCTTATAAAGCCTTACACTGTTTTTAATTATGAAATGCTGGACAACTTTAAGAAATTGAGGGCAAAATTGAGAGCAAGAAACATTTTATTATTACTAGTTGTTTCTCCTGGCCAAGATAATAGAAGCAATAAAATAAAAAATAAAATAAAATAAAATAAAATAAAATAAAATAAAATAAAATAAAATAAAATAAAATAAAATAAAATAAAATAAAATAAAATAAAATAAAATAAAATAAAATAAAATAAAATAAAAAAATAAAAATTAATTATATAAAAAAGATTCATGAGTGAACTGGACTGATTCTTGAGTTATGATCAAATGGTGTCACTTTTATGATAGACCTACTTTTATGAAGCTTAACTGCAGGTAGGGTGAGTAAATGATTAGGCCTACAGAACTTCTTTTTTTATATTACTTCAAAATAGTTTGATTTTGCAGGGATTGAATCCTTTTGAGCACACAAGTACTAAACTACTTTGACAAGTTCACAAGGTTTATGTCCTCAACAATATTAACATTTGAAACAATGGCAGCATCCATTTCTCCCTTGAGCTCAATATCTCTTGCGCCGCCAACAGCATCTTTGTCCCGCTCGAAAAACAGGATGCCTTTACACATTCCATCCCAACTGCATGTCGCATTCTGAGGAGAATGTCAGGAAAGGCACATTGGAGGTAAATCAGAGGAAGTGATATGAAGTAGACGGCTGTCGATAATGGAAAGCATAAAAAACACTGGCACGTTTTCTCCCTTCTGTCACAGCTAGGCACAAACGGTTGACTCTTAGCATCTCAGAGAAGCTTCTGGTCACAGGGTCAACATCAGATGATGTGTGTTCTGTATCCAAAAAATCTCTAATAAAGATAACTGACACCAGATGATAACTAATCAGGAGATGTTTACGTAGTAGAGTGATATCAGCAATTGCTTATAGGCTATATGTGATATAATTACCTTTAAGAAGGTGCCAATGGTTGTTACATACCCAGACTGCTGTCCCTGTGCCAGATTGTTAAATAAACAGCATGTAGCTGTTATTATTAGCTGTTGCTAACTACATATAAATATTCATACGCAAGAACTAGAGCAAAACGGCATTAGCCTAATACCATGCTTCTCTGATGCCGTGAACTAGCTAAGTAGTAAATGGAAAATAAAACATTACTGTTATGCTTATGAAGATTTTTTTCAATTCTCGAAGTTACAGATGGAATGACTAACAAATGACCGTAAGTCTTATTGTTAGTTTATTTTAACATCTTCCCATCTGTTTACTCAGTGTTATTGAAATGTTTACGCATTCCGTCTCTGGTGATTTGTTATTAATTTACCTTTTTTATTTTTACTCACGTCTCATGTCTCTGTGTTCTTTTGTCTTATCTTTTGTATGATTAATTTGTCCTTTTTGGTATTCTTTTATTTTTTTTCAGTTTTCCTACTTATTTCCTGGCATCCTGAAACAATTTGTTGTATTTATTATTATATATAGTAAATAGATAGAATAATATCCTATAAATAGATGGAGTAAAATGTAAATCATATGGGAAACAACTGAAATGCTGTTGAAGAGATTCAGGTTTTTTTTTTTTTTTTAATTCTTTTGTTGGAGTGTTTTAATTGTTTAAATGCTTCTTTTGGAGTGCTTTAATATTTCTTTAAAGTTATGCTTCTGTTAAAGTCTTTTAATTCAATAAATGATGTTACCTTAAATCAAAACACAATCCACTAATCATAGTTCATGAACGTGGCCTCTTATGATTTTTTTCAATCACATACAGTAATACTGGGAAATATTATTTTTCCAAACTTTATATTTTAATATATATTTTAAAATATAATTGAATCTTATCACGACAAAGCTGAATTTTCAGCATATGATGATGATACAAAGATTTGGTGTTCAAGAAACATTTTTATTATCAATCTTATTTTATTAGGAATCTTTCAGATCATGCATTTACTGTCCCTTTGAATCTATTTAATGTGTCTTTATTAATAAAGTATTCATTATTTTAGTGCATACAATGTATCATATATCTCTAAATAAAAATACATATATAATCCTTTCTAAAGACCTTCCAAAATACTGAAATAAATGGCTAATTCAAAATAAAGTTTTATGTCTGTAAATTTTCATTTTGCCAGTCATTTTGGCAAATGAGGAAAAAGGTTAATTTTACACCAGTCTTGTCCTTGCGGTTCATTGCGTGAGCTGCGTCTAAGACATATAATCAGATCTTCGTTTGACAGTCCCTCCTGGGAAGCAGGAGCCAAGTTATCATTCCAAAGCATTCGGGACATTTGTCAAAGCCAGTTTTTATGCACTGTTGGACTGGCCTCAATCAACTCCTTTCACTTTTCTCTCTCGTAAGTCTGCATGTCTACAACAGGAAGTAGCTGTTTCCTTCACAACCCAAACAAAGAAATAAAACAGTTCTTCCTAATTACAGTTCCCTTGCCGATACCTTTCTGTCTGGTAGATGAAATATCTGTCTTTTTTTATTAGCTCTGTGCATGAGGGTTTTAAGGAAATGAAATAAATAACTGAGTATCCATAAATCGTTATTGCCGCAATATGCAAAGAAGGCTTATTTATGAGAAGCTGTCACGTAGGAATAATAAACTGTGTGACATACGTTCTTACGCGGAAGCCAAAAAGAGAGATTTTAAAGTATGTTCATGCTACGTTCATCTACAACACCGTTGAAGCTTATGACCGGAAGCAACTTATTTTTTGTATTTGTTTTGGTTTATGTTTTTGTACACTTCATTTTGTCCATTTGAAATATTTGTAATTAACATTCGTCAATTTATAATGGATTAAGATTTGTTTTAAATAGATATGATTACATATTAGTTCTCTGAATGTAGGCCTAGATTTTTGGAACCATTTAGGTAACTCGATAAAATATCCCGCTACTATTTCGATTTAAAGATTCAGTGCATGAGTGAACAAAGTGAAGTAAACAGCAAACAGTTTCAGCCCTTGTTGCAAAGCCATTTAATCGATGGTGAGACGAATGTGATTAATTCAAGAATCTGGCATAGTATTAATAGTCATGACTCGATCGCAGCAATATTATCAGAGAAAATGATTCTCATGTCAGTATAGCTAAGCCCATTTGTACTGAAGGCATGCGCTCCTGTAAAAAAAAAATCAGTCCCTAGGGACATTAGACAAGATTCAGGTGTTCCTTGATATATGAGGCTCTGACAGTTCAGATCAGTAATGTCCTTAATAAATTACTCAGATTATAAATTAGCGCCCACTAGTGTTTAATATCAATAATTATGCTTAATTTATAGCTTTGGTGCTCAAGACACATGTATTTCGTTTTTATAGTCTGTGTTTAAAGTATTTAAAAATTAAAAATATAGGCCTACCATTTATTTCAATCGGTAATTCACTGAGGTGATAGAAGTATCGAAAAACAGAACACGTGGCAGATGCAATGTAAAAAAGAAATGTAAGAATGTAAAGAATTCCCTTCCCCTTGTGTTAAAATGTCGTCTCTGTGGTGTTTTGTGGTCTTTGGGGCGCGGGTCCAGGGTTATGGAGTGAGGAGAGCAGCAGGTGCGAGGGGGGTATAGCATCTGGAACAGATTTGAGATATTTCATGGTGAGGAATTTTGGGTCAGATAATGTTTTAAGCCTGAAATTGACCTGCAGAACACATTATTCACAGACCTTGGATATTTGTGTGTGTGTGTTTGTTGGGCGGGGGGTCCTCGATTCACTCGATTGATTGAACATTGATTCACAGCAGTTCCGTGGCTTTGTTTGGAGCTATTTTCCTTGAGCAAAATAGGCTGGCAGTATAGTGTCGAAAATGTAGCATATTACATTTAAGGACAAAAGCTACAAAGCTTTCTCTATGTGGTACCTTTTCAAAATTTGCATTGTTGTACCTTTTAGACACTAATTTGTACGTTTTAGGTATCTGCATTTAAGCTAGCTATATGGACTTTTTAGGTACAAAAGTGTACCTTTTGGAAAGGTGCCGCCCAGTGACAGCTTTATTGAACTGTTGTGTAAAATCAATATCACATTTCCAAATGTTCTTCGGGGACAAAACAGAGCTCTTGCTGCTAAATTATGATGTATACAGACTCTAAAAACGCTAGGTTAAAAACAACCAAGCACTGAGTTTTTTAAGCTAGCTATATAGTCACTTTTAAAGCTGAGTTAAATACAACTTACCATAAAGTTGTGTTAAACATTTAAGCCAACTGCTGAGTCAACAACCCAGTCTCTGGGTTTTTTCTGGATCTGAGCATAAGACAAAAACCCATATAGTATGGGGCGTTTCTGTCTTCATATAAATATATATATCATATTATTTTTAGAGAACTAAGTGCAGTCATAAGCGTTCCTTTATGTCAATTAATCCTCCTGCATCAGAAATGTTAAGTATGCTGCCATTCCTATAACTCTACAGTTATACAGTGTAGTATAGAGACCTCCAAAAGCTGTCCACTAAACACAAGTTCCAGCAGATTATGCTCCTTTATTATGCTCTCACTGCCTTATTACTGAGCTATTAATAGTACTGATTGGAGGAGGATCCTTAACAAGTATCCAAATGTAGTCCATGACACTCTTCAACATTAGGTTTGCAAATAATATATTACTAAATTTCTCGTCTTGGATCAACAAACTTACTTAGCTGATATTTTATTTGTAACTTTATATTTATATATTACATTTTATCAAACAAAAATGTTCACAACACAGTATGTGTTAGACTCTTCAGTATATCAGTTCTGAAAACGAAGTGATCGTGCGGGGAGCGTGATAACATTTATTTTACGTTATGTACATGCTAATAAATGCGACATTATCAAAGAGCTTTTTGTCTCCCTGCTTTCGTAGATCCGAGCAAAGTGCATACAGTTTTATCAGAGCAGTACTAGTACCCTGGATGACTTTACAGTACCAATATAAGAGATCGTCAAATAGAAATGCAGCTAGCACAGAAGACATCAGCTTGTGGAAAACATGTGATCGTTTCCACGGTTGATTATTACTGGATAAAATCATGCTAACATTACCCCCATTGTTCTGATCTTAATTTCGGAAGTTGCATGGAACGTTTTTGATGGCTTGATTTTACCACCTGGAGCAGGATCTCCACCCTCTGCCCTTCCTGTTTTGTTGGTTCACTCATGGATGTCGTTTTCACTGCTCACCTCTAGATTTTTTCTTCTCGGATAGCTGAGTTACGTTTGTATTCTGTGCGTCAGTTGGTTACGCTTTATTTTGATAATCCACTTTAGACATTCTACCAACTATAAGTAACTTTGTAACTACATATCAACTACATGTCTACTCACTCTCAGAGTACACTGCTAGGTTTAGGGTTAATAGGTTAATAAGCTGACATATATATTTGCAAAGGTTTTCATATAGTCAGTATGTTGTAGGCAATGTTTTGGGCCAGTCAAAATAAAGCTATTAAGCAGACAGTCTGCTGATACTCTAATGGCTGCTAGTTACAAAGTTACTTACTGTTAGTAGAATGTCTAAAGTAGACTATTGAAAATAAAGTTGTACACATCAGTTTCATATCTTTGACTTTCTGAAACATAACTTCTGAGAAAACTGAAACCGAATATATAGTGCTTCCGCATTAACAAAGTATCTGCCATTGTTTAGACTTCACCTTTTCAGCACTATGCATGACACTGTGTTTTTCTTTATCGTTTCAGACTATTGCAATCGCCTTAGTCGTTGAAGGCGTTGTCAGCTGTTAGATGAACTTTGATTTGTTATGTTGAGTAACGAAATTATTAAATTATCATGCATGCATGACTTTGCTTAAAAAAAAAAAAATATATATATATATATATATATATATATATATATATATATATATATATATATATATATATATATATATATATAATTCATCTTCATGTGTCTTAGTTAACAAATGTAAAATATGTCAATTTTATGTAAAACATCCCTCACCTTATTACTGACGTGGTTCTAGATAAGCATTAGTAGGTGTTTGATATTCCAATTAACTGAATCAGAAATATTACAAATGCTTATAATACAGATTTATTTAAAGAAAACAATTTAAAAGTGTCTTACAGAATTATTGCATTTTTTTTTTTCATCGTCCATCAAAATGAAAAATGTATCATGAAAGCTGCCTCAATATACCAAGCATAACTGGTGTGGCACAGGGGTTTTCCCACGTTTATTTCGACACTTTATTTTACAACAGATTCTAACGTTCCACAATTGTTATTTTATTGTAGGTCTACTGTATCTAAAAATAGTATCATTGTCATAAACACACCATCCTTTTGCTTTCCTTTTTTTAATTCACATTTACGCAAGGTGTTCAAAAGCAGAAAAGAAAAGAAAAGAATTGAATGCAAAAAAAAGATTCCATTAGCATTTTTCCATAGTTCCACTGGGTGGCAGTGTTATGTTGTTATCAATTCTCAACAAGAATCACTTTTACATGACAAACCTATAATTTTTTATGTTTGGTGCAGTTAAATATGAGCTCCATGCTGTGTTAAATAAAAACATGGGATGTTAGCAGATATTCAATCCTAACTGGTTGCAACAGATATTGCAGTACCAATATTGAACCTTTGCATTTTTAATTGGTTTTCAACTACATTGTTAGTGTTATACAACTAAAATGGCACCTAGAAAATCATTTCTGGAAACACAGTACAGTACAGTCTACATGTAAGGGAAATTCTAGTTTTTATATTATTTCATTGCATGAAGCACTTATGGAGTCATGGGGTTTCGTTCTCCCTTTGACCCACTTGACCACTTTACCTACTAAAGTTATCTCACTATATAATTTCTACTGACTCACCATGCTATACTTTACAGGTTGAAAAGTTCAGAAGTGCTGTCACTGGTATGACAATGCCGAATTTAGCCAGGTGAATGAACTATTTTAGTCTCATGCAGATTAAAATTAAGATTTTTCTTAACCAATCAATTTTTAGAGGCCTCTGGCTATTTTTCTATGACATGTATAGTTTAAAGTAATAATAATAATAATAATAAAAATAATATATATATATATATATATATATATATATATATATATATATATATATATATATATATATATAGTTTCATATATAGTTTCATATTTACTTCATATACAGTATAGTGCTTTTAGACACACTGTAGTAATCTTACATAGCTTAAAGGATTGATTTTACACTGAGATAGAAAACTCCACAAATAAACTTCCACCAAATACACTAAACCAAACAATTAGGATAGCTATAAAAGGCTTAGTTTTTATGTATTCATTTTTTACAGCCAGACTAAAAACTTTCATTGGGAATCGTTGTTTATCCAGTACATCTTGTCTCACTTTACAGTTAAGACAAGTGATATTCATCAACATAAATGTCCCTTAAAATTATATAGCATATTCTTTTGACCAATAAAATAGTTGCATCATTCATTGGACTAATTTCTACATCATTGTAAGCTAAGTATTTATATTGCATAGCCTAATAAGTAGTATACAGATGAAAAACTCAGCTGAAGTAAAAAAAAACAATTGTTGTTGCTCTAATTGTTTTATTATTTCTCATTCCGACGTATTAATAAATTCTAATGATAAGGTATCGCTTAGCGATAAAGACTAAATAGTCACATGCACGCATACAAAACTATAAAGAGAGCGTGAGTCGCAGTGTTTCGTTTCCCCTGCCGCGCCTCGTGGGCAATGTAGTCAATTTTGTTGGCGCTGACAATGCAAGAGGGGGGAGGTTCTGTAAACTGAAAACTACAATTACCATACTTCCTGTCCTTCGATTTCCGGTATCTTTAGGAAAAGTTTCAATGGGGGTTGAAAAAGAGAGTAATGAAAAGTACCCGTGTTGTCGTGTACGTGAAGTGAAACTAGACGGGGAAGAGGAGGGCCAGTGCCTTAGACGTAATAGGGGAAGGTAAGAGATGTTACCTATTAACCAGACGATGCATGCGCAGGTGAACCGCATTGGAAAGAAAGTTGCTGCAATGCAAATCTCAGCTTTTGTAAGTGTTATGCACAAAGGCGCTCGTGCAAATACAATTTATTTTCATCAAATGCTTTCCTTCACAAGCACAGCCAAGGAGGTTTGTTTTATTATTATGAGAAAAACAGTGCATCAGTGCTTGTGTTCAAAGTTGTAGCGGAGCTGCGCTCATCGCGATGCTCCGCATCATCTCTGCACGCTTGCGCCCGTTTTTCCCGATTGCATGCATTCAGCGCTCGTAATAACCACTACGAACCGTGCATTTCCCTTTAGTCTAGCATTAAGTGCTGTGAAAATCAGGAAACCTTGAACACATGTGAGAATGTTTGCCGTTAGGATGATCACCTGACTTTTTAGCGACGTAAGATTGCTGCGCTCGCTTCTACGAATCTGTTTTTGTTTACGGGGTTTTTATAATGGAAAATATACGGAGACCGAAGCCCCTAGTTTTAATACGACGGACAATCCTCCGTGCTTTCTGAATGTATCACCGCTCAGCTTCATTTGAAACCCGAGCGATGAGGAGCACGCGTCTCCACTCGCAGTGAGCATATCGCATCTACCGCCTGTTTTTTTTTCTTCTCCATTGTTATTCAAAATCTATCGCAACCGTTTACAAGAGCCGGTGTCCGATCTTATCACATGCAAAGATCGATCTCGCCAGCTTGCGTAACATCGAGGAAGATTTCATCCTGAGAGCATCTAATTTGTTCTTTGTGCACGAGTCGTTTTGAGGACTTGATCAGCTCGGAGCTCCATCATTCATCACTCATTCAGCGAAGCTCTAATTTCTCTCGTGTGCCTGAGTGAAAGATTGAGATGGATTGGCGCTTCCAAGGTAGGGTGAAGGGCACTTGTTTAGCCGTTTAATTTGAAGAAATATCTGTGTTGCAGTGCAGACCATCTTATGTTTCTCGCGTTGGAATTATTTTTCAAGGGGGTCGCAAACGCTTACAAGAACGTGCTTCAGTGGAAAAAATTTTTTTCAGTTTTTATAGATAAACACTAAGCAAACCAAGAACCTTCAGTATGAAATGCTGTCTTCTTTATCATAACTTTGATTAGAAACATTGACTAACATGGTATGATGCTGAACACATGTTTAGTTAGACAATTAGAAATGAATTTCATTAAAATGATGTAGATCTGAATCTCCTGGGTATGCCCAGTTGAGAATGCTGTCTTGAGATGATGAAATTGTACTAAAGATAAAATACATCGGTTATTTATTTTATTAAGCCTATAGAGTTATCATGTCAAGTCATGCGTTTAAACTCTTTGGCATAAAAATCAATAGATACTAGAAGCTTTTCATTGTAAATCTAAATAGTTCCTTCGGAGAAATGTTTAAATGTTGAAGACATGAGGCGGTTAGGATGTTTATAGACTGGTTTAATTTTCCTCGAAATTGCTAATTGACATCTCGTTGTTGCTTTTGATTGATGTCTTATGCGATTGTGTATCGTCTACGCATGTAAAATTATTAATTATTTATTTTTTTACTTCTGTTAGGACAGCCTGTTTCACACCGCATGCACAAGTAGTGCTTGAGCTTAGCAACAGCGTAACTATAACAGCAGGTTCGCGTCATACTCTCACGCTAATGGTGAATCTGCAGCATAATGAAACTGCCTTGTTGCAAAGAAGAAAGTGATTTACTGCATTTAATGTTTCTTTCGATGACTGTACATTATAAAAGGTCATCTGGGGTAGGTCGAGATTTACGACCGACTTGATCTTTGTGAAATCTAGGGGAGTTGGATCACATTTACATCTGATTTATAATTATTTAGTAAAAAAATAAATACAATGGAACCTGAAGCATCTGGCCTTAGCGAGTAATTGGGGTTTATGTTGCTTCATAGTGAACTATTTTGTAAAAGATTGTGCCTATGCATAGTATTATAGTGCATTTTCCTGTTTGTTCTGCTTATTTATGCATGTTATACCTGGCCTGGCAAAAACCTCTCTTCAGCAAGGTGATGTAGTTATGACATTTTCCAGCAAGAGCTAAACCATGGTGACAAGCCAAATCTTGGTTAACATGGCTATCAAAATAAATGTGTTGCTTTTTAGAGCAAAACAGGGCTGATCATGGTTCCAAAAGTTATGTTTTATATGTGTGATATAACTTTTGAAAAGACCAACCCTAAGCCTAACCATCAGTCATAAGAAGATACAAAAAGATACAAATGGGATCATATGAATTAGCCAGCCACCGAAATGTAAAATTAGTTACGAATTACCATGAGAACATGTGGCACTCTGAGCTGCTCTACCACCTAAACATCATCCAGTATTGATCAAGTTATTTTGTGTCCAAGAGATCTCATCCCACTAAATCCAGTTTGCCAGTTATCAGGATTTAGTCACAGGATCGTACTTCAGTAGCTGGAAATGGAGAGTGCTCCCCTCCCCAAACTCTATAAAACCGAATTTCATTAGGAAACAAGCATTGACATCCTTTCCATTGAGCGCGAGTCAATCAATGTTGATGGTGCCGTTAGTTTCCCAGGCAGTGAAGAAAACTGAATGAGAGAAAGTCTTGAAGTTTGGTTCGGACTGGCGTTTTGGGCTCCTTAGAAAGTGGGCCACAGGTCCCTGGGGTGAGTGAAGCTTTTCTGGGGCAGGCGTGGCAATGACGCACAGGCGGTTCGAATGGGAACGTACAGCACCGTCCAGTCATTCTGAAGGAGCCAGGGGTGTGATATGCGGTCTGGAGGTAGGAAATACAGGTCTCGCTTCATAGTTCCTCAACGGAGCTCTTCCGTTCTGGTTGAGATCTCAGCTAGAGAGGTAGGCCAACTTCTAGTGCGACTTTTTTTTTTTTTACTCTACAGTAAGATTGCATTTGGCTTACATTGGTGCATCGGAAGTTCTCAGTAGATACTGTCTTCCCCCGCAATTGGCAAAAGTTTGTGAAATCGAAACTATCTGTTGACCTCCAGTGCATGTAACGATTTTTCTCTCAGCCATCAGCAGCTGTCTCTGCCCAAACCTAAACACACGAGCGTGCCTTGACGCGCAGAGGTGGGATGCTATTTAAAGATCACACAAGCGTACCAGCTGCTCCCATTTCAGTGCTACGTAAATGAATCAGCGCATCCAGTTCAAGAACTCGTCCTTAGATTTGAAAGTTCTGTTTATAGAAGAGGACTCTACTTTCTGTCATCCTTTCTTCTTTTCTGTCACTTGTGTTTGGAGAATCAGCCGTGTGGTACTCCAGGCAGCTTGATGTAGGACACTAAACCCACTTTAATGTGTGTTAAGCTATTCTTAGGCATTCAAGTTGTAGGCCTAGTTTTGTACATGAGAGGGTGGTGCCGTAGTGTCACTCTTTTAACAGCGAGCTTTGGGGATGTGTTTGAGCGTGCCATCTGCTCTGATACAATTTCTATCATTGTTTCATCATTTCGGTTATTAAGGGACATCAGAGCCTTTTGGATCTGTTCAACAACTGACTATTTGACCTGTGAAGTTTAATTTATCTCAATTTGATTATATTCTTTAGATAGGTGTATTTTTGGATGTTTAGTGACACATTTCTTCATAAAAGCCAACTTTAAAGCACCTCTCTTGCAGTCATCCATATACAGACGGACATCTTTGTTGCATTTTTTAAATGATATTTCATGATATTTTTGGAGCATTTCAACACAAGTGTTGTTTTTAAGAAAATTACAGTTTTTTTTTTGTTGTTCAGTGTTACAATCTATTGTCCTCCTTTTTGCTCTTTATTATATATTGTCTTATTTATAATGGAATGCTTATTAATCTCTTATTGATGGTACCTTTGCAAGGGACCTCCCTTTTTAAAATGTAAAAAGGCTCTATATATATTCAATAAATGAACTCATTTTACTATAGACATTCTATTCCTTTCATGTTCACTTTTTTTTTTTTTTTTTGGTTTTGCATCTCATGTCAACAATAATATAATTTGTGGTTAATGTCATGATTCGTGACAAGTTTTAAAAAATTTGGTAAATATTATTTGATCTTGCTTGTCTTTTGGTCTGACCCTGGTTTGAAAGCTCAAGTCTAGTTAATTAGGCAAACCAACGACTAGTCGATTTTGTACTTTTGTTCTGCCCTACTTTGGACAGAACGTAAGAGCTTTTTTTGCATGTTTTTGTTTCTGACTCGAGATTATTTTTATTCAGAGTGTGGACTGGCCTTGGTGTTCACATGGAGGTTCTGAAGGAGAGCGAGACATCATAGGCACGCCGGAGACGCAATAATAGAGTGCACATCTGTTCTATTTCTCCTCTAGAGTTTTCTTGCTTGGTGATTGAAGTTGACCGTAAGAAATGTTTACCGTTAGTGACGTGTGAAATGAAGTACTTTGCAAGGTTACATGACATTTGCCTTAAGAGAGCCATCCAAATCGGGTTTTCATTTTTTAAATTTTGCTTTTATGGGTCAGTACCTGAACAGCTTTGGTACCACACAGATTTTTCTGTGTGTAATTTACAGTATGAAGGATTTTAGTTCCCTGAGTGCACTTCCTAAATGGTGCACGACGGAGGCTGAGGAGTTAAGCACCCAAAGAAGAAATAGGCCAGTTACATCCTTTTTTCACACTTCATGTCCTGAGGGAGGCTGTGAGGATGGGTGTGTGTGTGTGTGTGTGTGTGTGTCCGGGATTAGCATGTGTTATGTATTGCAGAGTGTCAGGTTCTTGAGGTGACACTCTCTTTGCATTTGGGAATATGACAACAGTCTCACTTTCTGTTCCTATGTCGTTATAGTGGCTTTTGAAACACGCAATTTGGGTCATATTCACATTCATCTCAAACGCTACACACATGAATGCTGCATGCATACATTCTCACCTTTTATGGAAGCATCCTGCACATTGTTCCAGTTTACAGTGTGACTCACTGCCGTTGATGCTTCTGGTCCAGGGGTGTGAGAATGGATTTATCTGAGACACACACATCTGCTCCCCGTTAAGGCACTGAAGTGTCTCCAATTCATTCTCTCGGCTCTTTTGCCCATCCAGCACATATTCCTAAGCCATTCCCCATCAGCATGAAGCCACAGCAGCAGCATTTCTTCAAATCGAATGAGAGTTGTATCTGAAATAGCTTGCAATATGCAATGAGAAACTATTCAAACTGTATTATTATACTACATACCTCATTAAAATGAATGTCAAATTTAATTAACGGCTTACATTTTATAGTTTTACAAGTTATTTCATAAAGAAATGTTTGTTTAATTTTACATTCATTTTAATGGGCAGATTTTTTTTGGATGTATATGAATAATTTTATTATTTACACCAGAAGTGTATAATTGTAATTGTAAATTTGCCAGTTTAATTATTAAACCCAACACAAAACAATCTGTGTATCTGTGACTGTTAACAATTCTGGTAGTTTGATCAATTAATGATAAAGAAATTTAAATAGAATTTGATTCAAAATCAAATTTGTCTGAAATCAGTAACCTAATATCTTATGATGTGCGCATACTTGTGACATTTTAAATTTTTGTTTTATTATACATTTTAGAGAACATTGTATAGACACTTTTGGACCAATTTATTGTTTTTGCCATGAAGTTCTGCCTTCCGAATTTCAACTGCTTTCATTAGCTGCAATGACGAGAGTTCTTTGCCTTATGCAATACAGTGTCCGAAGTACTGATATCTGTATATATAGCCTAGGCAAATATAGTAGATTAGTTACAGTAAATATTCCTTGTGTACGGACAATTAGCATACTGTGCACATTATACATACTGCACTGCACTGCACTGCAAGACAGTATAGCATGGGAGGTAGGGCTGGGCGATATGGCAAAAAAAATTATCACGATAATTTTTTCCTTATCAGTCGATATCGATAATTATCACGATAAATGTCAAATCTTTATATCTAGCGATTTTAAAGGCAGGTGTTTTTTTCTCCTGAATAAAAGAAAAACCAGACAATTAATTATTATTTATAGTTTATTGTCAGAACATGACAAATAATTTTCAAACAATGATCAATTGAGGTAGATACAGATTTGAATATTACTAGTTACATCAACATCAATAGAATAATATTATTAATATTAATAGAATATATAAAACGTTTTTATAAAAAAATAAGAACTGTAAAATTATACAACATTTGTAACATGGCTCTGACTGTAAATGTAGAGTTAAAGTGATTAAGTATATTTA
The DNA here is from genome assembly GCF_018831695.1 of Puntigrus tetrazona. NCBI lineage: Eukaryota > Metazoa > Chordata > Actinopteri > Cypriniformes > Cyprinidae > Puntigrus > Puntigrus tetrazona. The sequence continues at coordinate 24,349,635 of NC_056714.1, read as the reverse complement.
TCTTCCAACAAAAATGAGAATAGACAAATCTTTTCAGCATGCCAATCCCTTTGTGCAGCTGATTTAACACATTTTGTAAAATGTTTGAGCTGTCTGACAATATAAATAAAAAAAATAATAAACAAAAGAACAATCTTAACCATTTTTCAGCATTTACTGCTCAAGTTTTCAACAGCCAAAGACATTTCCCTACAAGTTACGTGCAAGAAAGACAAGTCTGTCTACAGTCTCAGGTTTTAAAGCTGCTCTATGACAGGTCACAATGTTTCCTCCAGTACTAAAAAGCCTCTCGGAAGGGGAGCTGGTAGCAGGGATACACAAGTAACGCCTTGCTAGTTGGCTTACTTTTGGAAATTTTTTGTCATACATCTTCCACCAATCCAGGGGTTCTGTTTCACTGTCTGCATCTGGAGCCATGAGGTAGTGCTCCAGCTCCATCTCCACTACCTGCATGTCAGTGAGTCCTGTGTTGCTGGGGGATGGCCTCTTAAAAACTGCCAAGTGACTTCCTCTGCTTCTTGGCAGGAACAGCTGCAGCAGCTCCCCCCTCTGCCTCCATTTCTTCTGTTCTGTATGAAGCCTGTGAAGTGGATGGACCTTGGTCTCCTTCCATATTCAGAATCTCAGAAACTGCTCTTTGTTTGATTCCCCTCAATTTTCTCTGGCCTGATATATTGAGTCTTGAAGCGCGGATCAACCAAGGATGCCATATCAAGCAGTTCATCTGTTATCTCCTCATCATACTTCTCACTGAGATAGTCTATGACTACTGTCTTTATGTCCTTTGTGAGCTGTGTGTCATCATCAGAATGTTTCAGGACCTCTGTTTTGAAGAGGTGCAGCACAGGCTTAAGGTAGGACACACTCACATAAGATTCACCAGACAGTGAATCTGTGAACTCAAGAAGTGGTTTCAAGCCCTCATTTATTGACTCCAAAACGTCAATGTCCTGCCAGGTAGGCACCAAGTGTCTGGTTTTCTTGTCAGCAGTGAGTACCTGACTGATAGCCTTGTGCTGTTCAATCACCCTGGCCACCATCTTTTGACGTGAGCCCCACCTGGTAGGTGATTCTGTCACCATCTTGTGTCTGGGCAGTTTAAGTTCTTCCTGAGCAGTCACAAGGTCTCTTTTCTTTTTCCAAGAGAAAGAGAAGGCAGCCACTACTTTTTTACACAGCCCGACAGCTCTGTTCCACTCTCTTGTCCTTCCCCGCTTTCTCTGAGGAAGGAATGGAAATAGATACTTACTTTGTCTTTTTTCAACACAATATTTTTTCAAATGTATCCACAATATGTAAAGAAAAATATATATAATATACTGTAGCAACAATTGAGCAGCACAAGGCCATCAGCACTATATAAATTAGCTTTTTATATCAGCATCATTACTACTACTACTCCACATTAAATATTTAGGCTAAATTATGCATTTCAGTTTTAAATATGGCTTCTTTCTTGTAATCATTAACATTTAAGAACACATCAATAATACAACTGGGGCTGCAACTAACAATTATTCTAATAATCGATTAGTCAGTCGATTATTTTTTGGTTAATCGATCAATTGGATAAAAACAAAAAAACAATTAAAGCATTAATTTTTTATTCAAACAGAACTAAAATCTTTAGAAAGTGCACTCCAAAAAAAGAATTTAAAGCATCTCAAACAGAAGTTTTAAGCATCTCTTAATTTTCTCATGCCATTTTTTCTTGTCTAGTAATCTTGATTTAAGATTTTTTTTAATATATTTGGACTGGAAACGAGACAAAATTACTAAGTAAAAAGCTTTTTGCAGTGTAGGAGTGAATTTTTTTAGGCGATCGTAATTTTAGAACGTTCACCTTTAATGTTTCATGGCTACGTCATCATGTTTGTCACGTGACACACGCAGCCACAATAACGCTGTATGACAGATGTATCCCTTTATTTTATTTTTCCGTTTTAATTCAAAAATTTTAACACGCAACGCAAGATTCAGCACGTAAATTCATAAGTTAACGTTACTCCCAAAAAGTTACTACTTTTAGTAATCAATTTTAATCGATTTAATCGATTCGTTGTTGCAGCCCTAAATACAATATTGATTTAAAATTCATCATCATTATTATTATTTCTATAACTTTTTTGTTATTAGATGGAATACGGAGACTAATGCTTACCAATAGCCAAGTGTAGTCGATGTCCAAAACACTGAAGTCGTGTCCATTTATTGAGCGATGCAGCTTTTACCATGTTTGCACCACTATCAGTTGTGATACATACTTGTCTGGTTTCACTCAGCCCCCAGGAGGTGAGTGCTTCAGTCATTCCTTGGGCAATAACTTCACCTGTATGATCTTCAGGACAATAAGCTGTTTGAAGGCATTTGCTCTGAAGATTCCAGTCTTCGTCTATAAAATGAACTGTAAGGCTCAGATAAGGCTCCGATGTGCGACTGGACCATATATCCGAAGTAGTAGCGAAGAATTGTACATTTTGCAGATGCCGCTCTACCGTCTCCCTACACTCAGTATATAGCCGTAAGCGCTGTCTGCGAGAAATGTTTTCGCCCGGTAGTTCGTATCTGGGGTCAAGAACGTGGATAAGATTCTTAAATCCTTCATTTTCGACAAGACTAATGGGAAGCATGTCTTTTGCAATGCAATATGCAACTGCTTTTGTGATGTCTCCATGTCTTTTTGTTTTTTTCTCATAAGGCACGGCTTTCAAAATGACGACATGAGACTCTGCTGGGTAGTTGCGCTGATGCTTGTAGATGGTCCACGACGTTTACCAACACTTGTTTGGGTCTGTAATTTCTTTGCATCTTCGTATTCTGAAGGGTGACGTTGTTTTAAATGATGAAAGAGGTTTGTGGTGTTGCCTGTTTTTGATGGCACGAGTCGTCTGCACAGTTTGCAGTGCACGTCGCTCTGTTTTGTGTCGGATTGCAAAAACCAAAATAGCTCCAGACTACTGAAGGAGTGACCTTTCTTGTCAACTAAGTCTGTGACCTGCGAGCTAGTCGTGGACGGTGCATTTTCTTCACTGTCGCTCATTTTTCTTACTCCTCCAACACGCAACTGACACTGTATGGCTGTATAGTACTAACACTGCGTGTGGCATCCAGAAGCGCAGGCTGCAAAATGCGTGCGCAGCGTTACGTATAGTGCGTAAACATTATCGAGCGCTTATCGAACTGTCATTATCGTGTTATCGAGAAAATTTATATCGTGAAAATTATCGTTATCGAATTATCGCCCAGCCCTAATGGGAGGATATTGTTCTAAACTAGACCTTTGGTTTTTCAGTATTCTTGTGGTATAATGTGGCTCGAGGAGAATGTCTTGTTCTTATGGTTTTGATGTAGATACCTAGGCTTGGATCCCTAAAACGCCGCAGCTAGCTGGTTGCAGTGGCTGTATAAGACCACATTGATTATTTGATTTATGCATAGCTTTGGTCAGTATTACTCTGTGGTTTCGATGCCACAATCACAACATGCTTACCACTTGGTCCAAAACAAGAATGTATAAGGCTTTAGAGACCAACCGACAGTAAACCCACCAAGAATTCATGTACAAGCCAACATAAATCTGCTTTCAAATCCTTATTGTGACATGCTTCAAAAGCACATATGAAAACAACTATTAGGTTTACAGAGATCAATTTCAACATTGTGAAAACGCTGCTTGATTTTTCACACGTGAATGAGTCGGAGAGTATTAGTATTCCAGCTGCCTGGTCACTGCATCGTCGCAGCGGTATACCATGTTGTTCTCAATGAGATTTGCATAAGGGACAGCGTGGGCTCCCTGCAGCCGGGCTTTTTATAGTGCGTCCACGTCTGCAACAATAATAGCGATACACCTTTCTCTTGAGAGTCTATATTTTGTTATATTTGTTTTTCTGGGGTTTTTTTCTCCATCATAAAAGAACAGTGTGATAAGAGAACGCTTTATGGTCCGACTTACCAGCAGGGGTGACGTAAGAACTTGTTTTAAATCTAACCACTGTTGTACATGTAAAACTTCAACTTCTTTTATAAAGCATAAATTACCAGAAGAAAAGCATCTCTTTTGTATGTGCTTTTTAATTTGCACTTGCTTTCTTTACATGTGTAGTTTGAGTGCAGCGCGTGCTTTGGGCTTGATCATAGTTCTCGAGGAAGACGCAAACACAAATGACCATGGTTTTAGTATTTGGTGGCTGCAACCTCAAAAATGCGAGACTGCTGGGGATAATGATCATGGCTGAAATAGGCTGCTTAACTCTAGCACTGCCTCTCGTGTTTACTGCATTCCTTTCTGCTTAATGTACAAATGCAAATTCTGTAGACTTTAGCTGACTGTCATGTTTCATAAGATACATCATCTAAAAGTGTTTTAATCAGTATTGTGGTTTATTTTGATTTATTATACATCTTTCCAGTAACTTCAGAGATAATGCATAAATATTGGAGTTTTCTATATATATATAGTTTAACTAAATATTTGCATTTCAAATAAATGCTTTGTTTGTTTGTTTGGTTTTTTTGTTAGTTGTCCCAGCTTCCACAAAAATATTACTCGGCACAAATGTTGTTGGAGCCAATAGCCTTGTGGGTAGCATGACGACATATAGCCTAATGCCGTTGTTACACTTTACTGTTACAGGAAAAAAAATGCATTTTAAAAATGATTTTAAGTTTAAATTATTTAAACTATTTAAAATTAGAATAATATTTCACAGTATTCAATTTTTTTTCTACACTATTTTCCATCATGCAAATGCACTTGGCTCTCCAATGAGCACCATTCCCTGACTGTGGTTCCTGTATCTGTTTTATGTTTAGCTGGCTTTAGATTGACACTGACTGTATTTTGTGTCAACTTGGTTTTTGTTTTTAAATGAGACATATGGCACAAATGACATTAGCCGAGCTCAGGTAAGAGTTGTGCGGGCTGCTTCTGTTCTTATCTCTCACTGCGACGTAAGCAGAAGTGGAAGTATGTGAGACTGCTGTCTGTCTGCGTTCGGTTTAATCGATCAATGCCCCTGGAGATATTCATTAGCATTTCTCTCTATCATTCTCTCTCTCCTACGTTCATCCATCCTCCAGTTCTACTGACAGTCCATTACAGTCTGATGTGCCCTGTCTGTTTTTTGTATCGCTCTGTTAGACATTCGCTCGTTTTATTTGCGTGTGTTATCTGTCCTTTCCATCAACGGCTTTCAGATAATTGCCTGTCTTCTCTTTTCAGTCATTACTTGCGCTCCTCTTTTCACCGCTTTGCTTT